>NW_027510019.1:0-57938 GCF_051311805.1 Agelaius phoeniceus
TCAAGGTGGCGTTTGAGGCTCTAAGTACTTCCAGGGGCCCTAGTTGCTGCCAGCTTTTCTTTTGGAAAAATCCAGCAACGATTGCATCATTCTAGCTAGGCTCCCACTTTCTGCCAGGGTGAGTGGCTGCCAAGGGAGGCCATTTGCCATGGGAAAAAGAAGTCCTTTCCCCAGGGTCTGGGTGTCAGATGAAAGGTGGCCTTTGGGGTTCTGAGGACTTGTAGGGTAGTACTTACTGGCTAGAGTAGAGGAAATGGATTCTATTTGAATATCTGTCCCACAGGTCCTGGTTGTCCTTGATGGGCTGCAGCTGTGAGCATTGAAGAGAACTGGGATAAAAGGGGGCGGCGTAGCCATTCAGGGAGAGCCTTGAAGGAGCCCTGAACTGGGAAAGAACAGCATGCAGAAGAAAGCGTCTGTGCTGTGAAGATCTGCAGCCATAAGAACACACCGAGGAGGTATGGACTTTAGCAATCTGAGAACAGCATGATGGGACTCTAGAGAAATAGAACAACAACAAGTGGTAGCTTTAGATTTGGAGCAATCCAGCAAAGCTTGCAAATTTCTTGCTGGGCACCACCCTCTTGGTCAGGGCGAGTGGCCAGAAATGGAGGCCATTTTCCATGGGGAAAACGAAGTCATTGGCCCAGGCTCTGGGTGTCAGATGACTGGTGGCATCTGGGGCTCTAAGGACTTGCAGGGTCCTAGTTGCTGGCAGCTTTCGTTCTGGAAGGATCCAGCAGAGTTTGTAGATTCCTGGCTTGGCACTGCCCTGCCTGCCAGGCCAAGTGGCCACAAATGAAGGCCATTTCCCATGGGAAAAACGAAGTCCTTTCCCCAGGGTCTCAGGAATATGTTCAAGGTGGCGTTTGAGGCTCTAAGTACTTCAGGGCCCTAGTTGCTGCCAGCTTTTCTTTTGGAAAAATCCAGCAACGATTGCATCATTCTAGCTAGGCTCCCACTTTCTGCCAGGGTGAGTGGCTGCCAAGGGAGGCCATTTGCCATGGGAAAAAGAAGTCCTTTCCCCAGGGTCTGGGTGTCAGATGAAAGGTGGCCTTTGGGTTCTGAGGACTTGTAGGGTAGTACTTACTGGCTAGAGTAGAGGAAATGGATTCTATTTGAATATCTGTCCCACAGGTCCTGGTTGTCCTTGATGGGCTGCAGCTGTGAGCATTGAAGAGAACTGGGATAAAAGGGGGCGGCGTAGCCATTCAGGGAGAGCCTTGAAGGAGCCCTGAACTGGGAAAGAACAGCATGCAGAAGAAAGCGTCTGTGCTGTGAAGATCTGCAGCCATAAGAACACACCGAGGAGGTATGGACTTTAGCAATCTGAGAACAGCATGATGGGACTCTAGAGAAATAGAAGAACAACAAGTGGTAGCTTTAGATTTGGAGCAATCCAGCAAAGCTTGCAAATTTCTTGCTGGGCACCACCCTCTTGGTCAGGGCGAGTGGCCAGAAATGGAGGCCATTTTCCATGGGGAAAACGAAGTCATTGGCCCAGGCTCTGGGTGTCAGATGACTGGTGGCATCTGGGGCTCTAAGGACTTGCAGGGTCCTAGTTGCTGGCAGCTTTCGTTCTGGAAGGATCCAGCAGAGTTTTGTAGATTCCTGGCTTGGCACTGCCCTGCCTGCCAGGCAAGTGGCCACAAATGAAGGCCATTTCCCATGGGAAAAACGAAGTCCTTTCCCCAGGGTCTCAGGAATATGTTCAAGGTGGCGTTTGAGGCTCTAAGTACTTCCAGGGCCCTAGTTGCTGCCAGCTTTTCTTTTGGAAAAATCCAGCAACGATTGCATCATTCTAGCTAGGCTCCCACTTTCTGCCAGGGTGAGTGGCTGCCAAGGGAGGCCATTTGCCATGGGAAAAGAAGTCCTTTCCCCAGGGTCTGGGTGTCAGATGAAAGGTGGCCTTTGGGGTTCTGAGGACTTGTAGGGTAGTAACTTACTGGCTAGAGTAGAGGAAATGGATTCTATTTGAATATCTGTCCCACAGGTCCTGGTTGTCCTTGATGGGCTGCAGCTGTGAGCATTGAAGAGAACTGGGATAAAAGGGGGCGGCGTAGCCATTCAGGGAGAGCTTGAAGGAGCCTGAACTGGGAAAGAACAGCATGCAGAAGAAAGCGTCTGTGCTGTGAAGATCTGCAGCCATAAGAACACACCGAGGAGGTATGGACTTTAGCAATCTGAGAACAGCATGATGGGACTCTAGAGAAATAGAACAACAACAAGTGGTAGCTTTAGATTTGGAGCAATCCAGCAAAGCTTGCAAATTTCTTGCTGGGCACCACCCTCTTGGTCAGGGCGAGTGGCCAGAAATGGAGGCCATTTTCCATGGGGAAAACGAAGTCATTGGCCCAGGCTCTGGGTGTCAGATGACTGGTGGCATCTGGGGCTGTAAGGACTTGCAGGGTCCTAGTTGCTGGCAGCTTTCGTTCTGGAAGGATCCAGCAGAGTTTGTAGATTCCTGGCTTGGCACTGCCCTGCCTGCCAGGCCAGAGTGGCCACAAATGAAGGCCATTTTCCATGGGAAAAACGAAGTCCTTTCCCCAGGGTCTCAGTAATATGTTCAAGGTGGCGTTTGAGGCTCTAAGTACTTCAGGGCCCTAGTTGCTGCAGCTTTTCTTTTGGAAAATCCAGCAACGATTGCATCATTCTAGCTAGGCTCCCACTTTCTGCCAGGGTGAGTGGCTGCCAAGGGAGGCCATTTGCCATGGGAAAAAGAAGTCCTTTCCCCAGGGTCTGGGTGTCAGATGAAAGGTGGCCTTTGGGGTTCTGAGGACTTGTAGGGTAGTACTTACTGGCTAGAGTAGAGGAAATGGATTCTATTTGAATATCTGTCCCCACAGGTCCTGGTTGTCCTTGATGGGCTGCAGCTGTGAGCATTGAAGAGAACTGGGATAAAAGGGGGCGGCTTAGCCATTCAGGGAGAGCCTTGAAGGAGCCCTGAACTGGGAAAGAACAGCATGCAGAAGAAAGCGTCTGTGCTGTGAAGATCTGCAGCCATAAGAACACACCGAGGAGGTATGGACTTTAGCAATCTGAGAACAGCATGATGGGACTCTAGAGAAATAGAACAACAACAAGTGGTAGCTTTAGATTTGGAGCAATCCAGCAAAGCTTGCAAATTTCTTGCTGGCACCACCCTCTTGGTCAGGGCGAGTGGCCAGAAATGGAGGCCATTTTCCATGGGGAAAACGAAGTCATTGGCCCAGGCTCTGGGTGTCAGATGACTGGTGGCATCTGGGGCCTGTAAGGACTTGCAGGGTCCTAGTTGCTGGCAGCTTTCGTTCTGGAAGGATCCAGCAGAGTTTGTAGATTCCTGCTTGGCACTGCCCTGCCTGCCAGGCAGAGTGGCCACAAATGAAGGCCATTTCCCATGGGAAAAACGAAGTCTTTCCCCAGGGTCTCAGGAATATGTTCAAGGTGGCGTTTGAGGCTCTAAGTACTTCCAGGGCCCTAGTTGCTGGCAGCTTTTCTTTTGGAAAAATCCAGCAACGATTGCATCATTCTAGCTAGGCTCCCACTTTCTGCCAGGGTGAGTGGCTGCCAAGGGAGGCCATTTGCCATGGGAAAAAGAAGTCCTTTCCCCAGGGTCTGGGTGTCAGATGAAAGGTGGCCTTTGGGGTTCTGAGGACTTGTAGGGTAGTACTTACTGGCTAGAGTAGAGGAAATGGATTCTATTTGAATATCTGTCCCCCACAGGTCCTGGTTGTCCTTGATGGGCTGCAGCTGTGAGCATTGAAGAGAACTGGGATAAAAGGGGGCGGCGTAGCCATTCAGGGAGAGCCTTGAAGGAGCCCTGAACTGGGAAAGAACAGCATGCAGAAGAAAGCGTCTGTGCTGTGAAGATCTGCAGCCATAAGAACACACCGAGGAGGTATGGACTTTAGCAATCTGAGAACAGCATGATGGGACTCTAGAGAAATAGAACAACAACAAGTGGTAGCTTTAGATTTGGAGCAATCCAGCAAAGCTTGCAAATTTCTTGCTGGGCACCACCCTCTTGGTCAGGGCGAGTGGCCAGAAATGGAGGCCATTTTCCATGGGGGAAAACGAAGTCATTGGCCCAGGCTCTGGTGTCAGATGACTGGTGGCATCTGGGGCTCTAAGGACTTGCAGGGTCCTAGTTGCTGGCAGCTTTCGTTCTGGAAGGATCCAGCAGAGTTTGTAGATTCCTGGCTTGGCACTGCCCTGCCTGCCAGGCCAAGTGGCCACAAATGAAGGCCATTTCCCATGGGAAAAACGAAGTCCTTTCCCCAGGGTCTCAGGAATATGTTCAAGGTGGCGTTTGAGGCTCTAAGTACTTCCAGGGCCCTAGTTGCTGCCAGCTTTTCTTTTGGAAAAATCCAGCAACGATTGCATCATTCTAGCTAGGCTCCCACTTTCTGCCAGGGTGAGTGGCTGCCAAGGGAGGCCATTTGCCATGGGAAAAAGAAGTCCTTTCCCCAGGGTCTGGGTGTCAGATGAAAGGTGGCCTTTGGGGTTCTGAGGACTTGTAGGGTAGTACTTACTGGCTAGAGTAGAGGAAATGGATTCTATTTGAATATCTGTCCCACAGGTCCTGGTTGTCCTTGATGGCTGCAGCTGTGAGCATTGAAGAGAACTGGGATAAAAGGGGGCGGCGTAGCCATTCAGGGAGAGCCTTGAAGGAGCCCTGAACTGGGAAAGAACAGCATGCAGAAGAAAGCGTCTGTGCTGTGAAGATCTGCAGCCATAAGAACACACCGAGGAGGTATGGACTTTAGCAATCTGAGAACAGCATGATGGGACTCTAGAGAAATAGAAGAACAACAAGTGGTAGCTTTAGATTTGGAGCAATCCAGCAAAGCTTGCAAATTTCTTGCTGGGCACCACCCTCTTGGTCAGGGCGAGTGGCCAGAAATGGAGGCCATTTTCCATGGGGAAAACGAAGTCATTGGCCCAGGCTCTGGGTGTCAGATGACTGGTGGCATCTGGGGCTCTAAGGACTTGCAGGGTCCTAGTTGCTGGCAGCTTTCGTTCTGGAAGGATCCAGCAGAGTTTGTAGATTCCTGGCTTGGCACTGCCCTGCCTGCCAGGCCAAGTGGCCAGAAATGAAGGCCATTTTCCATGGGAAAAACGAAGTCCTTTCCCCAGGGTCTCAGTAATATGTTCAAGGTGGCGTTTGAGGCTCTAAGTACTTCCAGGGCCCTAGTTGCTGGCAGCTTTTCTTTTGGAAAAATCCAGCAACGATTGCATCATTCTAGCTAGGCTCCCACTTTCTGCCAGGGTGAGTGGCTGCCAAGGGAGGCCATTTGCCATGGGAAAAAGAAGTCCTTTCCCCAGGGTCTGGGTGTCAGATGAAAGGTGGCCTTTGGGGTTCTGAGGACTTGTAGGGTAGTACTTACTGGCTAGAGTAGAGGAAATGGATTCTATTTGAATATCTGTCTAGAGGCTTTGCCCACAGGTCCTGGTTGTCCTTGATGGGCTGCAGCTGTGAGCATTGAAGAGAACTGGGATAAAAGGGGCGGCTTAGCCATTCAGGGAGAGCCTTGAAGGAGCCCTGAACTGGGAAAGAACAGCATGCAGAAGAAAGCGTCTGTGCTGTGAAGATCTGCAGCCATAAGAACACACCGAGGAGGTATGGACTTTAGCAATCTGAGAACAGCATGATGGGACTCTAGAGAAATAGAACAACAACAAGTGGCAGCTTTCGATTTGGAGCAATCCAGCAAAGCTTGCAAATTTCTTGCTGGGCACCACCCTCTTGGTCAGGGCGAGTGGCCAGAAATGGAGGCCATTTTCCATGGGGAAAACGAAGTCATTGGCCCAGGCTCTGGGTGTCAGATGACTGGTGGCATCTGGGGCTGTAAGGACTTGCAGGGTCCTAGTTGCTGGCAGCTTTCGTTCTGGAAGGATCCAGCAGAGTTTGTAGATTCCTGGCTTGGCACTGCCCTGCCTGCCAGGCAGAGTGGCCAGAAATGAAGGCCATTTTCCATGGGAAAAACGAAGTCCTTTCCCCAGGGTCTCAGTAATATGTTCAAGGTGGCGTTTGAGGCTCTAAGTACTTCCAGGGCCCTAGTTGCTGGCAGCTTTTCTTTTGGAAAAATCCAGCAACGATTGCATCATTCTAGCTAGGCTCCCACTTTCTGCCAGGGTGAGTGGCTGCCAAGGGAGGCCATTTGCCATGGGAAAAAGAAGTCCTTTCCCCAGGGTCTGGGTGTCAGATGAAAGGTGGCCTTTGGGGTTCTGAGGACTTGTAGGGTAGTACTTACTGGCTAGAGTAGAGGAAATGGATTCTATTTGAATATCTGTCCCACAGGTCCTGGTTGTCCTTGATGGGCTGCAGCTGTGAGCATTGAAGAGAACTGGGATAAAAGGGGGCGGCTTAGCCATTCAGGGAGAGCCTTGAAGGAGCCCTGAACTGGGAAAGAACAGCATGCAGAAGAAAGCGTCTGTGCTGTGAAGATCTGCAGCCATAAGAACACACCGAGGAGGTATGGACTTTAGCAATCTGAGAACAGCATGATGGGACTCTAGAGAAATAGAAGAACAACAAGTGGTAGCTTTAGATTTGGAGCAATCCAGCAAAGCTTGCAAATTTCTTGCTGGGCACCACCCTCTTGGTCAGGGCGAGTGGCCAGAAATGGAGGCCATTTTCCATGGGGAAAACGAAGTCATTGGCCCAGGCTCTGGGTGTCAGATGACTGGTGGCATCTGGGGCTCTAAGGACTTGCAGGGTCCTAGTTGCTGGCAGCTTTCGTTCTGGAAGGATCCAGCAGAGTTTGTAGATTCCTGGCTTGGCACTGCCCTGCCTGCCAGGCAGAGTGGCCACAAATGAAGGCCATTTTCCATGGGAAAAACGAAGTCCTTTCCCCAGGGTCTCAGGAATATGTTCAAGGTGGCGTTTGAGGCTCTAAGTACTTCCAGGGCCCTAGTTGCTGCCAGCTTTTCTTTTGGAAAAATCCAGCAACGATTGCATCATTCTAGCTAGGCTCCCACTTTCTGCCAGGGTGAGTGGCTGCCAAGGGAGGCCATTTGCCATGGGAAAAAGAAGTCCTTTCCCCAGGGTCTGGGTGTCAGATGAAAGGTGGCCTTTGGGGTTCTGAGGACTTGTAGGGTAGTACTTACTGGCTAGAGTAGAGGAAATGGATTCTATTTGAATATCTGTCCCACAGGTCCTGGTTGTCCTTGATGGGCTGCAGCTGTGAGCATTGAAGAGAACTGGGATAAAAGGGGGCGGCGTAGCCATTCAGGGAGAGCCTTGAAGGAGCCCTGAACTGGGAAAGAACAGCATGCAGAAGAAAGCGTCTGTGCTGTGAAGATCTGCAGCCATAAGAACACACCGAGGAGGTATGGACTTTAGCAATCTGAGAACAGCATGATGGGACTCTAGAGAAATAGAACAACAACAAGTGGTAGCTTTAGATTTGGAGCAATCCAGCAAAGCTTGCAAATTTCTTGCTGGGCACCACCCTCTTGGTCAGGGCGAGTGGCCAGAAATGGAGGCCATTTTCCATGGGGAAAACGAAGTCATTGGCCCAGGCTCTGGGTGTCAGATGACTGGTGGCATCTGGGGCTCTAAGGACTTGCAGGGTCCTAGTTGCTGGCAGCTTTCGTTCTGGAAGGATCCAGCAGAGTTTGTAGATTCCTGGCTTGGCACTGCCCTGCCTGCCAGGCCAAGTGGCCACAAATGAAGGCCATTTCCCATGGGAAAAACGAAGTCCTTTCCCCAGGGTCTCAGGAATATGTTCAAGGTGGCGTTTGAGGCTCTAAGTACTTCCAGGGCCCTAGTTGCTGCCAGCTTTTCTTTTGGAAAAATCCAGCAACGATTGCATCATTCTAGCTAGGCTCCCACTTTCTGCCAGGGTGAGTGGCTGCCAAGGGAGGCCATTTGCCATGGGAAAAAGAAGTCCTTTCCCCAGGGTCTGGGTGTCAGATGAAAGGTGGCCTTTGGGGTTCTGAGGACTTGTAGGGTAGTACTTACTGGCTAGAGTAGAGGAAATGGATTCTATTTGAATATCTGTCCCACAGGTCCTGGTTGTCCTTGATGGGCTGCAGCTGTGAGCATTGAAGAGAACTGGGATAAAAGGGGGCGGCGTAGCCATTCAGGGAGAGCCTTGAAGGAGCCCTGAACTGGGAAAGAACAGCATGCAGAAGAAAGCGTCTGTGCTGTGAAGATCTGCAGCCATAAGAACACACCGAGGAGGTATGGACTTTAGCAATCTGAGAACAGCATGATGGGACTCTAGAGAAATAGAACAACAACAAGTGGTAGCTTTAGATTTGGAGCAATCCAGCAAAGCTTGCAAATTTCTTGCTGGGCACCACCCTCTTGGTCAGGGCGAGTGGCCAGAAATGGAGGCCATTTTCCATGGGGAAAACGAAGTCATTGGCCCAGGCTCTGGGTGTCAGATGACTGGTGGCATCTGGGGCTCTAAGGACTTGCAGGGTCCTAGTTGCTGGCAGCTTTCGTTCTGGAAGGATCCAGCAGAGTTTGTAGATTCCTGGCTTGGCACTGCCCTGCCTGCCAGGCAGAGTGGCCACAAATGAAGGCCATTTTCCATGGGAAAAACGAAGTCCTTTCCCCAGGGTCTCAGGAATATGTTCAAGGTGGCGTTTGAGGCTCTAAGTACTTCCAGGGCCCTAGTTGCTGCCAGCTTTTCTTTTGGAAAAATCCAGCAACGATTGCATCATTCTAGCTAGGCTCCCACTTTCTGCCAGGGTGAGTGGCTGCCAAGGGAGGCCATTTGCCATGGGAAAAAGAAGTCCTTTCCCCAGGGTCTGGGTGTCAGATGAAAGGTGGCCTTTGGGGTTCTGAGGACTTGTAGGGTAGTACTTACTGGCTAGAGTAGAGGAAATGGATTCTATTTGAATATCTGTCCCACAGGTCCTGGTTGTCCTTGATGGGCTGCAGCTGTGAGCATTGAAGAGAACTGGGATAAAAGGGGGCGGCGTAGCCATTCAGGGAGAGCCTTGAAGGAGCCCTGAACTGGGAAAGAACAGCATGCAGAAGAAAGCGTCTGTGCTGTGAAGATCTGCAGCCATAAGAACACACCGAGGAGGTATGGACTTTAGCAATCTGAGAACAGCATGATGGGACTCTAGAGAAATAGAACAACAACAAGTGGTAGCTTTAGATTTGGAGCAATCCAGCAAAGCTTGCAAATTTCTTGCTGGGCACCACCCTCTTGGTCAGGGTGAGAGGCCAGAAATGGAGGCCATTTTCCATGGGGAAAACGAAGTCATTGGCCCAGGCTCTGGGTGTCAGATGAAAGGTGGCGTCTGGGGCTCTAAGGACTTGCAGGGTCCTAGTTGCTGGCAGCTTTCGTTCTGGAAGGATCCAGCAGAGTTTGTAGATTCCTGGCTTGGCACTGCCCTGCCTGCCAGGCCAAGTGGCCACAAATGAAGGCCATTTCCCATGGGAAAAACGAAGTCCTTTCCCCAGGGTCTCAGTAATATGTTCAAGGTGGCGTTTGAGGCTCTAAGTACTTCCAGGGCCCTAGTTGCTGGCAGCTTTTCTTTTGGAAAAATCCAGCAACGATTGCATCATTCTAGCTAGGCTCCCACTTTCTGCCAGGGTGAGTGGCTGCCAAGGGAGGCCATTTGCCATGGGAAAAAGAAGTCCTTTCCCCAGGGTCTGGGTGTCAGATGAAAGGTGGCCTTTGGGGTTCTGAGGACTTGTAGGGTAGTACTTACTGGCTAGAGTAGAGGAAATGGATTCTATTTGAATATCTGTCTAGAGGCTTTGCCCACAGGTCCTGGTTGTCCTTGATGGGCTGCAGCTGTGAGCATTGAAGAGAACTGGGATAAAAGGGGGCGGCTTAGCCATTCAGGGAGAGCCTTGAAGGAGCCCTGAACTGGGAAAGAACAGCATGCAGAAGAAAGCGTCTGTGCTGTGAAGATCTGCAGCCATAAGAACACACCGAGGAGGTATGGACTTTAGCAATCTGAGAACAGCATGATGGGACTCTAGAGAAATAGAACAACAACAAGTGGCAGCTTTCGATTTGGAGCAATCCAGCAAAGCTTGCAAATTTCTTGCTGGGCACCACCCTCTTGGTCAGGGCGAGTGGCCAGAAATGGAGGCCATTTTCCATGGGGAAAACGAAGTCATTGGCCCAGGCTCTGGGTGTCAGATGACTGGTGGCATCTGGGGCTGTAAGGACTTGCAGGGTCCTAGTTGCTGGCAGCTTTCGTTCTGGAAGGATCCAGCACAGTTTGTAGATTCCTGGCTTGGCACTGCCCTGCCTGCCAGGCAGAGTGGCCACAAATGAAGGCCATTTTCCATGGGAAAAACGAAGTCCTTTCCCCAGGGTCTCAGGAATATGTTCAAGGTGGCGTTTGAGGCTCTAAGTACTTCCAGGGCCCTAGTTGCTGCCAGCTTTTCTTTTGGAAAAATCCAGCAACGATTGCATCATTCTAGCTAGGCTCCCACTTTCTGCCAGGGTGAGTGGCTGCCAAGGGAGGCCATTTGCCATGGGAAAAAGAAGTCCTTTCCCCAGGGTCTGGGTGTCAGATGAAAGGTGGCCTTTGGGGTTCTGAGGACTTGTAGGGTAGTACTTACTGGCTAGAGTAGAGGAAATGGATTCTATTTGAATATCTGTCCCACAGGTCCTGGTTGTCCTTGATGGGCTGCAGCTGTGAGCATTGAAGAGAACTGGGATAAAAGGGGGCGGCGTAGCCATTCAGGGAGAGCCTTGAAGGAGCCCTGAACTGGGAAAGAACAGCATGCAGAAGAAAGCGTCTGTGCTGTGAAGATCTGCAGCCATAAGAACACACCGAGGAGGTATGGACTTTAGCAATCTGAGAACAGCATGATGGGACTCTAGAGAAATAGAACAACAACAAGTGGTAGCTTTAGATTTGGAGCAATCCAGCAAAGCTTGCAAATTTCTTGCTGGGCACCACCCTCTTGGTCAGGGTGAGAGGCCAGAAATGGAGGCCATTTTCCATGGGGAAAACGAAGTCATTGGCCCAGGCTCTGGGTGTCAGATGAAAGGTGGCGTCTGGGGCTCTAAGGACTTGCAGGGTCCTAGTTGCTGGCAGCTTTCGTTCTGGAAGGATCCAGCAGAGTTTGTAGATTCCTGGCTTGGCACTGCCCTGCCTGCCAGGCAGAGTGGCCACAAATGAAGGCCATTTCCCATGGGAAAAACGAAGTCCTTTCCCCAGGGTCTCAGTAATATGTTCAAGGTGGCGTTTGAGGCTCTAAGTACTTCCAGGGCCCTAGTTGCTGGCAGCTTTTCTTTTGGAAAAATCCAGCAACGATTGCATCATTCTAGCTAGGCTCCCACTTTCTGCCAGGGTGAGTGGCTGCCAAGGGAGGCCATTTGCCATGGGAAAAAGAAGTCCTTTCCCCAGGGTCTGGGTGTCAGATGAAAGGTGGCCTTTGGGGTTCTGAGGACTTGTAGGGTAGTACTTACTGGCTAGAGTAGAGGAAATGGATTCTATTTGAATATCTGTCTAGAGGCTTTGCCCCACAGGTCCTGGTTGTCCTTGATGGGCTGCAGCTGTGAGCATTGAAGAGAACTGGGATAAAAGGGGGCGGCTTAGCCATTCAGGGAGAGCCTTGAAGGAGCCCTGAACTGGGAAAGAACAGCATGCAGAAGAAAGCGTCTGTGCTGTGAAGATCTGCAGCCATAAGAACACACCGAGGAGGTATGGACTTTAGCAATCTGAGAACAGCATGATGGGACTCTAGAGAAATAGAACAACAACAAGTGGCAGCTTTAGATTTGGAGCAATCCAGCAAAGCTTGCAAATTTCTTGCTGGGCACCACCCTCTTGGTCAGGGCGAGTGGCCAGAAATGGAGGCCATTTTCCATGGGGAAAACGAAGTCATTGGCCCAGGCTCTGGGTGTCAGATGACTGGTGGCATCTGGGGCTGTAAGGACTTGCAGGGTCCTAGTTGCTGGCAGCTTTCGTTCTGGAAGGATCCAGCACAGTTTGTAGATTCCTGGCTTGGCACTGCCCTGCCTGCCAGGCAGAGTGGCCAGAAATGAAGGCCATTTTCCATGGGAAAAACGAAGTCCTTTCCCCAGGGTCTCAGGAATATGTTCAAGGTGGCGTTTGAGGCTCTAAGTACTTCCAGGGCCCTAGTTGCTGGCAGCTTTTCTTTTGGAAAAATCCAGCAACGATTGCATCATTCTAGCTAGGCTCCCACTTTCTGCCAGGGTGAGTGGCTGCCAAGGGAGGCCATTTGCCATGGGAAAAAGAAGTCCTTTCCCCAGGGTCTGGGTGTCAGATGAAAGGTGGCCTTTGGGGTTCTGAGGACTTGTAGGGTAGTACTTACTGGCTAGAGTAGAGGAAATGGATTCTATTTGAATATCTGTCCCACAGGTCCTGGTTGTCCTTGATGGGCTGCAGCTGTGAGCATTGAAGAGAACTGGGATAAAAGGGGGCGGCGTAGCCATTCAGGGAGAGCCTTGAAGGAGCCCTGAACTGGGAAAGAACAGCATGCAGAAGAAAGCGTCTGTGCTGTGAAGATCTGCAGCCATAAGAACACACCGAGGAGGTATGGACTTTAGCAATCTGAGAACAGCATGATGGGACTCTAGAGAAATAGAACAACAACAAGTGGTAGCTTTAGATTTGGAGCAATCCAGCAAAGCTTGCAAATTTCTTGCTGGGCACCACCCTCTTGGTCAGGGCGAGTGGCCAGAAATGGAGGCCATTTTCCATGGGGAAAACGAAGTCATTGGCCCAGGCTCTGGGTGTCAGATGACTGGTGGCATCTGGGGCTCTAAGGACTTGCAGGGTCCTAGTTGCTGGCAGCTTTCGTTCTGGAAGGATCCAGCAGAGTTTGTAGATTCCTGGCTTGGCACTGCCCTGCCTGCCAGGCCAAGTGGCCACAAATGAAGGCCATTTCCCATGGGAAAAACGAAGTCCTTTCCCCAGGGTCTCAGGAATATGTTCAAGGTGGCGTTTGAGGCTCTAAGTACTTCCAGGGCCCTAGTTGCTGCCAGCTTTTCTTTTGGAAAAATCCAGCAACGATTGCATCATTCTAGCTAGGCTCCCACTTTCTGCCAGGGTGAGTGGCTGCCAAGGGAGGCCATTTGCCATGGGAAAAAGAAGTCCTTTCCCCAGGGTCTGGGTGTCAGATGAAAGGTGGCCTTTGGGGTTCTGAGGACTTGTAGGGTAGTACTTACTGGCTAGAGTAGAGGAAATGGATTCTATTTGAATATCTGTCTAGAGGCTTTGCCCCACAGGTCCTGGTTGTCCTTGATGGGCTGCAGCTGTGAGCATTGAAGAGAACTGGGATAAAAGGGGGCGGCTTAGCCATTCAGGGAGAGCCTTGAAGGAGCCCTGAACTGGGAAAGAACAGCATGCAGAAGAAAGCGTCTGTGCTGTGAAGATCTGCAGCCATAAGAACACACCGAGGAGGTATGGACTTTAGCAATCTGAGAACAGCATGATGGGACTCTAGAGAAATAGAACAACAACAAGTGGCAGCTTTCGATTTGGAGCAATCCAGCAAAGCTTGCAAATTTCTTGCTGGGCACCACCCTCTTGGTCAGGGCGAGTGGCCAGAAATGGAGGCCATTTTCCATGGGGAAAACGAAGTCATTGGCCCAGGCTCTGGGTGTCAGATGACTGGTGGCATCTGGGGCTGTAAGGACTTGCAGGGTCCTAGTTGCTGGCAGCTTTCGTTCTGGAAGGATCCAGCACAGTTTGTAGATTCCTGGCTTGGCACTGCCCTGCCTGCCAGGCAGAGTGGCCAGAAATGAAGGCCATTTTCCATGGGAAAAACGAAGTCCTTTCCCCAGGGTCTCAGGAATATGTTCAAGGTGGCGTTTGAGGCTCTAAGTACTTCCAGGGCCCTAGTTGCTGCCAGCTTTTCTTTTGGAAAAATCCAGCAACGATTGCATCATTCTAGCTAGGCTCCCACTTTCTGCCAGGGTGAGTGGCTGCCAAGGGAGGCCATTTGCCATGGGAAAAAGAAGTCCTTTCCCCAGGGTCTGGGTGTCAGATGAAAGGTGGCCTTTGGGGTTCTGAGGACTTGTAGGGTAGTACTTACTGGCTAGAGTAGAGGAAATGGATTCTATTTGAATATCTGTCCCACAGGTCCTGGTTGTCCTTGATGGGCTGCAGCTGTGAGCATTGAAGAGAACTGGGATAAAAGGGGGCGGCTTAGCCATTCAGGGAGAGCCTTGAAGGAGCCCTGAACTGGGAAAGAACAGCATGCAGAAGAAAGCGTCTGTGCTGTGAAGATCTGCAGCCATAAGAACACACCGAGGAGGTATGGACTTTAGCAATCTGAGAACAGCATGATGGGACTCTAGAGAAATAGAACAACAACAAGTGGTAGCTTTAGATTTGGAGCAATCCAGCAAAGCTTGCAAATTTCTTGCTGGGCACCACCCTCTTGGTCAGGGCGAGTGGCCAGAAATGGAGGCCATTTTCCATGGGGAAAACGAAGTCATTGGCCCAGGCTCTGGGTGTCAGATGACTGGTGGCATCTGGGGCTCTAAGGACTTGCAGGGTCCTAGTTGCTGGCAGCTTTCGTTCTGGAAGGATCCAGCAGAGTTTGTAGATTCCTGGCTTGGCACTGCCCTGCCTGCCAGGCAGAGTGGCCACAAATGAAGGCCATTTTCCATGGGAAAAACGAAGTCCTTTCCCCAGGGTCTCAGGAATATGTTCAAGGTGGCGTTTGAGGCTCTAAGTACTTCCAGGGCCCTAGTTGCTGGCAGCTTTTCTTTTGGAAAAATCCAGCAACGATTGCATCATTCTAGCTAGGCTCCCACTTTCTGCCAGGGTGAGTGGCTGCCAAGGGAGGCCATTTGCCATGGGAAAAAGAAGTCCTTTCCCCAGGGTCTGGGTGTCAGATGAAAGGTGGCCTTTGGGGTTCTGAGGACTTGTAGGGTAGTACTTACTGGCTAGAGTAGAGGAAATGGATTCTATTTGAATATCTGTCCCACAGGTCCTGGTTGTCCTTGATGGGCTGCAGCTGTGAGCATTGAAGAGAACTGGGATAAAAGGGGGCGGCGTAGCCATTCAGGGAGAGCCTTGAAGGAGCCCTGAACTGGGAAAGAACAGCATGCAGAAGAAAGCGTCTGTGCTGTGAAGATCTGCAGCCATAAGAACACACCGAGGAGGTATGGACTTTAGCAATCTGAGAACAGCATGATGGGACTCTAGAGAAATAGAACAACAACAAGTGGTAGCTTTAGATTTGGAGCAATCCAGCAAAGCTTGCAAATTTCTTGCTGGGCACCACCCTCTTGGTCAGGGCGAGTGGCCAGAAATGGAGGCCATTTTCCATGGGGAAAACGAAGTCATTGGCCCAGGCTCTGGGTGTCAGATGACTGGTGGCATCTGGGGCTCTAAGGACTTGCAGGGTCCTAGTTGCTGGCAGCTTTCGTTCTGGAAGGATCCAGCAGAGTTTGTAGATTCCTGGCTTGGCACTGCCCTGCCTGCCAGGCCAAGTGGCCACAAATGAAGGCCATTTCCCATGGGAAAAACGAAGTCCTTTCCCCAGGGTCTCAGGAATATGTTCAAGGTGGCGTTTGAGGCTCTAAGTACTTCCAGGGCCCTAGTTGCTGCCAGCTTTTCTTTTGGAAAAATCCAGCAACGATTGCATCATTCTAGCTAGGCTCCCACTTTCTGCCAGGGTGAGTGGCTGCCAAGGGAGGCCATTTGCCATGGGAAAAAGAAGTCCTTTCCCCAGGGTCTGGGTGTCAGATGAAAGGTGGCCTTTGGGGTTCTGAGGACTTGTAGGGTAGTACTTACTGGCTAGAGTAGAGGAAATGGATTCTATTTGAATATCTGTCTAGAGGCTTTGCCCCACAGGTCCTGGTTGTCCTTGATGGGCTGCAGCTGTGAGCATTGAAGAGAACTGGGATAAAAGGGGGCGGCGTAGCCATTCAGGGAGAGCCTTGAAGGAGCCCTGAACTGGGAAAGAACAGCATGCAGAAGAAAGCGTCTGTGCTGTGAAGATCTGCAGCCATAAGAACACACCGAGGAGGTATGGACTTTAGCAATCTGAGAACAGCATGATGGGACTCTAGAGAAATAGAACAACAACAAGTGGCAGCTTTCGATTTGGAGCAATCCAGCAAAGCTTGCAAATTTCTTGCTGGGCACCACCCTCTTGGTCAGGGCGAGTGGCCAGAAATGGAGGCCATTTTCCATGGGGAAAACGAAGTCATTGGCCCAGGCTCTGGGTGTCAGATGACTGGTGGCATCTGGGGCTCTAAGGACTTGCAGGGTCCTAGTTGCTGGCAGCTTTCGTTCTGGAAGGATCCAGCAGAGTTTGTAGATTCCTGGCTTGGCACTGCCCTGCCTGCCAGGCCAAGTGGCCACAAATGAAGGCCATTTTCCATGGGAAAAACGAAGTCCTTTCCCCAGGGTCTCAGGAATATGTTCAAGGTGGCGTTTGAGGCTCTAAGTACTTCCAGGGCCCTAGTTGCTGCCAGCTTTTCTTTTGGAAAAATCCAGCAACGATTGCATCATTCTAGCTAGGCTCCCACTTTCTGCCAGGGTGAGTGGCTGCCAAGGGAGGCCATTTGCCATGGGAAAAAGAAGTCCTTTCCCCAGGGTCTGGGTGTCAGATGAAAGGTGGCCTTTGGGGTTCTGAGGACTTGTAGGGTAGTACTTACTGGCTAGAGTAGAGGAAATGGATTCTATTTGAATATCTGTCCCACAGGTCCTGGTTGTCCTTGATGGGCTGCAGCTGTGAGCATTGAAGAGAACTGGGATAAAAGGGGGCGGCGTAGCCATTCAGGGAGAGCCTTGAAGGAGCCCTGAACTGGGAAAGAACAGCATGCAGAAGAAAGCGTCTGTGCTGTGAAGATCTGCAGCCATAAGAACACACCGAGGAGGTATGGACTTTAGCAATCTGAGAACAGCATGATGGGACTCTAGAGAAATAGAACAACAACAAGTGGCAGCTTTCGATTTGGAGCAATCCAGCAAAGCTTGCAAATTTCTTGCTGGGCACCACCCTCTTGGTCAGGGCGAGTGGCCAGAAATGGAGGCCATTTTCCATGGGGAAAACGAAGTCATTGGCCCAGGCTCTGGGTGTCAGATGACTGGTGGCATCTGGGGCTCTAAGGACTTGCAGGGTCCTAGTTGCTGGCAGCTTTCGTTCTGGAAGGATCCAGCAGAGTTTGTAGATTCCTGGCTTGGCACTGCCCTGCCTGCCAGGCCAAGTGGCCACAAATGAAGGCCATTTTCCATGGGAAAAACGAAGTCCTTTCCCCAGGGTCTCAGTAATATGTTCAAGGTGGCGTTTGAGGCTCTAAGTACTTCCAGGGCCCTAGTTGCTGCCAGCTTTTCTTTTGGAAAAATCCAGCAACGATTGCATCATTCTAGCTAGGCTCCCACTTTCTGCCAGGGTGAGTGGCTGCCAAGGGAGGCCATTTGCCATGGGAAAAAGAAGTCCTTTCCCCAGGGTCTGGGTGTCAGATGAAAGGTGGCCTTTGGGGTTCTGAGGACTTGTAGGGTAGTACTTACTGGCTAGAGTAGAGGAAATGGATTCTATTTGAATATCTGTCCCACAGGTCCTGGTTGTCCTTGATGGGCTGCAGCTGTGAGCATTGAAGAGAACTGGGATAAAAGGGGGCGGCGTAGCCATTCAGGGAGAGCCTTGAAGGAGCCCTGAACTGGGAAAGAACAGCATGCAGAAGAAAGCGTCTGTGCTGTGAAGATCTGCAGCCATAAGAACACACCGAGGAGGTATGGACTTTAGCAATCTGAGAACAGCATGATGGGACTCTAGAGAAATAGAACAACAACAAGTGGCAGCTTTCGATTTGGAGCAATCCAGCAAAGCTTGCAAATTTCTTGCTGGGCACCACCCTCTTGGTCAGGGCGAGTGGCCAGAAATGGAGGCCATTTTCCATGGGGAAAACGAAGTCATTGGCCCAGGCTCTGGGTGTCAGATGACTGGTGGCATCTGGGGCTGTAAGGACTTGCAGGGTCCTAGTTGCTGGCAGCTTTCGTTCTGGAAGGATCCAGCAGAGTTTGTAGATTCCTGGCTTGGCACTGCCCTGCCTGCCAGGCCAAGTGGCCACAAATGAAGGCCATTTTCCATGGGAAAAACGAAGTCCTTTCCCCAGGGTCTCAGTAATATGTTCAAGGTGGCGTTTGAGGCTCTAAGTACTTCCAGGGCCCTAGTTGCTGCCAGCTTTTCTTTTGGAAAAATCCAGCAACGATTGCATCATTCTAGCTAGGCTCCCACTTTCTGCCAGGGTGAGTGGCTGCCAAGGGAGGCCATTTGCCATGGGAAAAAGAAGTCCTTTCCCCAGGGTCTGGGTGTCAGATGAAAGGTGGCCTTTGGGGTTCTGAGGACTTGTAGGGTAGTACTTACTGGCTAGAGTAGAGGAAATGGATTCTATTTGAATATCTGTCCCACAGGTCCTGGTTGTCCTTGATGGGCTGCAGCTGTGAGCATTGAAGAGAACTGGGATAAAAGGGGGCGGCGTAGCCATTCAGGGAGAGCCTTGAAGGAGCCCTGAACTGGGAAAGAACAGCATGCAGAAGAAAGCGTCTGTGCTGTGAAGATCTGCAGCCATAAGAACACACCGAGGAGGTATGGACTTTAGCAATCTGAGAACAGCATGATGGGACTCTAGAGAAATAGAAGAACAACAAGTGGTAGCTTTAGATTTGGAGCAATCCAGCAAAGCTTGCAAATTTCTTGCTGGGCACCACCCTCTTGGTCAGGGCGAGTGGCCAGAAATGGAGGCCATTTTCCATGGGGAAAACGAAGTCATTGGCCCAGGCTCTGGGTGTCAGATGACTGGTGGCATCTGGGGCTGTAAGGACTTGCAGGGTCCTAGTTGCTGGCAGCTTTCGTTCTGGAAGGATCCAGCAGAGTTTGTAGATTCCTGGCTTGGCACTGCCCTGCCTGCCAGGCAGAGTGGCCAGAAATGAAGGCCATTTTCCATGGGAAAAACGAAGTCCTTTCCCCAGGGTCTCAGGAATATGTTCAAGGTGGCGTTTGAGGCTCTAAGTACTTCCAGGGCCCTAGTTGCTGCCAGCTTTTCTTTTGGAAAAATCCAGCAACGATTGCATCATTCTAGCTAGGCTCCCACTTTCTGCCAGGGTGAGTGGCTGCCAAGGGAGGCCATTTGCCATGGGAAAAAGAAGTCCTTTCCCCAGGGTCTGGGTGTCAGATGAAAGGTGGCCTTTGGGGTTCTGAGGACTTGTAGGGTAGTACTTACTGGCTAGAGTAGAGGAAATGGATTCTATTTGAATATCTGTCCCACAGGTCCTGGTTGTCCTTGATGGGCTGCAGCTGTGAGCATTGAAGAGAACTGGGATAAAAGGGGGCGGCGTAGCCATTCAGGGAGAGCCTTGAAGGAGCCCTGAACTGGGAAAGAACAGCATGCAGAAGAAAGCGTCTGTGCTGTGAAGATCTGCAGCCATAAGAACACACCGAGGAGGTATGGACTTTAGCAATCTGAGAACAGCATGATGGGACTCTAGAGAAATAGAACAACAACAAGTGGTAGCTTTAGATTTGGAGCAATCCAGCAAAGCTTGCAAATTTCTTGCTGGGCACCACCCTCTTGGTCAGGGTGAGAGGCCAGAAATGGAGGCCATTTTCCATGGGGAAAACGAAGTCATTGGCCCAGGCTCTGGGTGTCAGATGAAAGGTGGCGTCTGGGGCTCTAAGGACTTGCAGGGTCCTAGTTGCTGGCAGCTTTCGTTCTGGAAGGATCCAGCATAGTTTGTAGATTCCTGGCTTGGCACTGCCCTGCCTGCCAGGCCAAGTGGCCACAAATGAAGGCCATTTCCCATGGGAAAAACGAAGTCCTTTCCCCAGGGTCTCAGGAATATGTTCAAGGTGGCGTTTGAGGCTCTAAGTACTTCCAGGGCCCTAGTTGCTGCCAGCTTTTCTTTTGGAAAAATCCAGCAACGATTGCATCATTCTAGCTAGGCTCCCACTTTCTGCCAGGGTGAGTGGCTGCCAAGGGAGGCCATTTGCCATGGGAAAAAGAAGTCCTTTCCCCAGGGTCTGGGTGTCAGATGAAAGGTGGCCTTTGGGGTTCTGAGGACTTGTAGGGTAGTACTTACTGGCTAGAGTAGAGGAAATGGATTCTATTTGAATATCTGTCCCACAGGTCCTGGTTGTCCTTGATGGGCTGCAGCTGTGAGCATTGAAGAGAACTGGGATAAAAGGGGGCGGCGTAGCCATTCAGGGAGAGCCTTGAAGGAGCCCTGAACTGGGAAAGAACAGCATGCAGAAGAAAGCGTCTGTGCTGTGAAGATCTGCAGCCATAAGAACACACCGAGGAGGTATGGACTTTAGCAATCTGAGAACAGCATGATGGGACTCTAGAGAAATAGAACAACAACAAGTGGTAGCTTTAGATTTGGAGCAATCCAGCAAAGCTTGCAAATTTCTTGCTGGGCACCACCCTCTTGGTCAGGGCGAGTGGCCAGAAATGGAGGCCATTTTCCATGGGGAAAACGAAGTCATTGGCCCAGGCTCTGGGTGTCAGATGACTGGTGGCATCTGGGGCTGTAAGGACTTGCAGGGTCCTAGTTGCTGGCAGCTTTCGTTCTGGAAGGATCCAGCACAGTTTGTAGATTCCTGGCTTGGCACTGCCCTGCCTGCCAGGCCAAGTGGCCACAAATGAAGGCCATTTCCCATGGGAAAAACGAAGTCCTTTCCCCAGGGTCTCAGGAATATGTTCAAGGTGGCGTTTGAGGCTCTAAGTACTTCCAGGGCCCTAGTTGCTGCCAGCTTTTCTTTTGGAAAAATCCAGCAACGATTGCATCATTCTAGCTAGGCTCCCACTTTCTGCCAGGGTGAGTGGCTGCCAAGGGAGGCCATTTGCCATGGGAAAAAGAAGTCCTTTCCCCAGGGTCTGGGTGTCAGATGAAAGGTGGCCTTTGGGGTTCTGAGGACTTGTAGGGTAGTACTTACTGGCTAGAGTAGAGGAAATGGATTCTATTTGAATATCTGTCCCACAGGTCCTGGTTGTCCTTGATGGGCTGCAGCTGTGAGCATTGAAGAGAACTGGGATAAAAGGGGGCGGCGTAGCCATTCAGGGAGAGCCTTGAAGGAGCCCTGAACTGGGAAAGAACAGCATGCAGAAGAAAGCGTCTGTGCTGTGAAGATCTGCAGCCATAAGAACACACCGAGGAGGTATGGACTTTAGCAATCTGAGAACAGCATGATGGGACTCTAGAGAAATAGAACAACAACAAGTGGCAGCTTTAGATTTGGAGCAATCCAGCAAAGCTTGCAAATTTCTTGCTGGGCACCACCCTCTTGGTCAGGGCGAGTGGCCAGAAATGGAGGCCATTTTCCATGGGGAAAACGAAGTCATTGGCCCAGGCTCTGGGTGTCAGATGACTGGTGGCATCTGGGGCTGTAAGGACTTGCAGGGTCCTAGTTGCTGGCAGCTTTCGTTCTGGAAGGATCCAGCAGAGTTTGTAGATTCCTGGCTTGGCACTGCCCTGCCTGCCAGGCAGAGTGGCCAGAAATGAAGGCCATTTTCCATGGGAAAAACGAAGTCCTTTCCCCAGGGTCTCAGGAATATGTTCAAGGTGGCGTTTGAGGCTCTAAGTACTTCCAGGGCCCTAGTTGCTGCCAGCTTTTCTTTTGGAAAAATCCAGCAACGATTGCATCATTCTAGCTAGGCTCCCACTTTCTGCCAGGGTGAGTGGCTGCCAAGGGAGGCCATTTGCCATGGGAAAAAGAAGTCCTTTCCCCAGGGTCTGGGTGTCAGATGAAAGGTGGCCTTTGGGGTTCTGAGGACTTGTAGGGTAGTACTTACTGGCTAGAGTAGAGGAAATGGATTCTATTTGAATATCTGTCCCACAGGTCCTGGTTGTCCTTGATGGGCTGCAGCTGTGAGCATTGAAGAGAACTGGGATAAAAGGGGGCGGCGTAGCCATTCAGGGAGAGCCTTGAAGGAGCCCTGAACTGGGAAAGAACAGCATGCAGAAGAAAGCGTCTGTGCTGTGAAGATCTGCAGCCATAAGAACACACCGAGGAGGTATGGACTTTAGCAATCTGAGAACAGCATGATGGGACTCTAGAGAAATAGAACAACAACAAGTGGTAGCTTTAGATTTGGAGCAATCCAGCAAAGCTTGCAAATTTCTTGCTGGGCACCACCCTCTTGGTCAGGGCGAGTGGCCAGAAATGGAGGCCATTTTCCATGGGGAAAACGAAGTCATTGGCCCAGGCTCTGGGTGTCAGATGACTGGTGGCATCTGGGGCTGTAAGGACTTGCAGGGTCCTAGTTGCTGGCAGCTTTCGTTCTGGAAGGATCCAGCAGAGTTTGTAGATTCCTGGCTTGGCACTGCCCTGCCTGCCAGGCAGAGTGGCCACAAATGAAGGCCATTTTCCATGGGAAAAACGAAGTCCTTTCCCCAGGGTCTCAGTAATATGTTCAAGGTGGCGTTTGAGGCTCTAAGTACTTCCAGGGCCCTAGTTGCTGCCAGCTTTTCTTTTGGAAAAATCCAGCAACGATTGCATCATTCTAGCTAGGCTCCCACTTTCTGCCAGGGTGAGTGGCTGCCAAGGGAGGCCATTTGCCATGGGAAAAAGAAGTCCTTTCCCCAGGGTCTGGGTGTCAGATGAAAGGTGGCCTTTGGGGTTCTGAGGACTTGTAGGGTAGTACTTACTGGCTAGAGTAGAGGAAATGGATTCTATTTGAATATCTGTCCCACAGGTCCTGGTTGTCCTTGATGGGCTGCAGCTGTGAGCATTGAAGAGAACTGGGATAAAAGGGGGCGGCGTAGCCATTCAGGGAGAGCCTTGAAGGAGCCCTGAACTGGGAAAGAACAGCATGCAGAAGAAAGCGTCTGTGCTGTGAAGATCTGCAGCCATAAGAACACACCGAGGAGGTATGGACTTTAGCAATCTGAGAACAGCATGATGGGACTCTAGAGAAATAGAACAACAACAAGTGGTAGCTTTAGATTTGGAGCAATCCAGCAAAGCTTGCAAATTTCTTGCTGGGCACCACCCTCTTGGTCAGGGCGAGTGGCCAGAAATGGAGGCCATTTTCCATGGGGAAAACGAAGTCATTGGCCCAGGCTCTGGGTGTCAGATGACTGGTGGCATCTGGGGCTGTAAGGACTTGCAGGGTCCTAGTTGCTGGCAGCTTTCGTTCTGGAAGGATCCAGCAGAGTTTGTAGATTCCTGGCTTGGCACTGCCCTGCCTGCCAGGCAGAGTGGCCACAAATGAAGGCCATTTTCCATGGGAAAAACGAAGTCCTTTCCCCAGGGTCTCAGTAATATGTTCAAGGTGGCGTTTGAGGCTCTAAGTACTTCCAGGGCCCTAGTTGCTGCCAGCTTTTCTTTTGGAAAAATCCAGCAACGATTGCATCATTCTAGCTAGGCTCCCACTTTCTGCCAGGGTGAGTGGCTGCCAAGGGAGGCCATTTGCCATGGGAAAAAGAAGTCCTTTCCCCAGGGTCTGGGTGTCAGATGAAAGGTGGCCTTTGGGGTTCTGAGGACTTGTAGGGTAGTACTTACTGGCTAGAGTAGAGGAAATGGATTCTATTTGAATATCTGTCCCACAGGTCCTGGTTGTCCTTGATGGGCTGCAGCTGTGAGCATTGAAGAGAACTGGGATAAAAGGGGGCGGCGTAGCCATTCAGGGAGAGCCTTGAAGGAGCCCTGAACTGGGAAAGAACAGCATGCAGAAGAAAGCGTCTGTGCTGTGAAGATCTGCAGCCATAAGAACACACCGAGGAGGTATGGACTTTAGCAATCTGAGAACAGCATGATGGGACTCTAGAGAAATAGAACAACAACAAGTGGTAGCTTTAGATTTGGAGCAATCCAGCAAAGCTTGCAAATTTCTTGCTGGGCACCACCCTCTTGGTCAGGGCGAGTGGCCAGAAATGGAGGCCATTTTCCATGGGGAAAACGAAGTCATTGGCCCAGGCTCTGGGTGTCAGATGACTGGTGGCATCTGGGGCTCTAAGGACTTGCAGGGTCCTAGTTGCTGGCAGCTTTCGTTCTGGAAGGATCCAGCAGAGTTTGTAGATTCCTGGCTTGGCACTGCCCTGCCTGCCAGGCAGAGTGGCCACAAATGAAGGCCATTTTCCATGGGAAAAACGAAGTCCTTTCCCCAGGGTCTCAGTAATATGTTCAAGGTGGCGTTTGAGGCTCTAAGTACTTCCAGGGCCCTAGTTGCTGCCAGCTTTTCTTTTGGAAAAATCCAGCAACGATTGCATCATTCTAGCTAGGCTCCCACTTTCTGCCAGGGTGAGTGGCTGCCAAGGGAGGCCATTTGCCATGGGAAAAAGAAGTCCTTTCCCCAGGGTCTGGGTGTCAGATGAAAGGTGGCCTTTGGGGTTCTGAGGACTTGTAGGGTAGTACTTACTGGCTAGAGTAGAGGAAATGGATTCTATTTGAATATCTGTCTAGAGGCTTTGCCCCACAGGTCCTGGTTGTCCTTGATGGGCTGCAGCTGTGAGCATTGACGAGAACTGGGATAAAAGGGGGCGGCGTAGCCATTCAGGGAGAGCCTTGAAGGAGCCCTGAACTGGGAAAGAACAGCATGCAGAAGAAAGCGTCTGTGCTGTGAAGATCTGCAGCCATAAGAACACACCGAGGAGGTATGGACTTTAGCAATCTGAGAACAGCATGATGGGACTCTAGAGAAATAGAACAACAACAAGTGGTAGCTTTAGATTTGGAGCAATCCAGCAAAGCTTGCAAATTTCTTGCTGGGCACCACCCTCTTGGTCAGGGCGAGTGGCCAGAAATGGAGGCCATTTTCCATGGGGAAAACGAAGTCATTGGCCCAGGCTCTGGGTGTCAGATGACTGGTGGCATCTGGGGCTCTAAGGACTTGCAGGGTCCTAGTTGCTGGCAGCTTTCGTTCTGGAAGGATCCAGCAGAGTTTGTAGATTCCTGGCTTGGCACTGCCCTGCCTGCCAGGCCAAGTGGCCACAAATGAAGGCCATTTTCCATGGGAAAAACGAAGTCCTTTCCCCAGGGTCTCAGTAATATGTTCAAGGTGGCGTTTGAGGCTCTAAGTACTTCCAGGGCCCTAGTTGCTGCCAGCTTTTCTTTTGGAAAAATCCAGCAACGATTGCATCATTCTAGCTAGGCTCCCACTTTCTGCCAGGGTGAGTGGCTGCCAAGGGAGGCCATTTGCCATGGGAAAAAGAAGTCCTTTCCCCAGGGTCTGGGTGTCAGATGAAAGGTGGCCTTTGGGGTTCTGAGGACTTGTAGGGTAGTACTTACTGGCTAGAGTAGAGGAAATGGATTCTATTTGAATATCTGTCTAGAGGCTTTGCCCCACAGGTCCTGGTTGTCCTTGATGGGCTGCAGCTGTGAGCATTGACGAGAACTGGGATAAAAGGGGGCGGCGTAGCCATTCAGGGAGAGCCTTGAAGGAGCCCTGAACTGGGAAAGAACAGCATGCAGAAGAAAGCGTCTGTGCTGTGAAGATCTGCAGCCATAAGAACACACCGAGGAGGTATGGACTTTAGCAATCTGAGAACAGCATGATGGGACTCTAGAGAAATAGAACAACAACAAGTGGTAGCTTTAGATTTGGAGCAATCCAGCAAAGCTTGCAAATTTCTTGCTGGGCACCACCCTCTTGGTCAGGGCGAGTGGCCAGAAATGGAGGCCATTTTCCATGGGGAAAACGAAGTCATTGGCCCAGGCTCTGGGTGTCAGATGACTGGTGGCATCTGGGGCTCTAAGGACTTGCAGGGTCCTAGTTGCTGGCAGCTTTCGTTCTGGAAGGATCCAGCAGAGTTTGTAGATTCCTGGCTTGGCACTGCCCTGCCTGCCAGGCCAAGTGGCCACAAATGAAGGCCATTTTCCATGGGAAAAACGAAGTCCTTTCCCCAGGGTCTCAGTAATATGTTCAAGGTGGCGTTTGAGGCTCTAAGTACTTCCAGGGCCCTAGTTGCTGCCAGCTTTTCTTTTGGAAAAATCCAGCAACGATTGCATCATTCTAGCTAGGCTCCCACTTTCTGCCAGGGTGAGTGGCTGCCAAGGGAGGCCATTTGCCATGGGAAAAAGAAGTCCTTTCCCCAGGGTCTGGGTGTCAGATGAAAGGTGGCCTTTGGGGTTCTGAGGACTTGTAGGGTAGTACTTACTGGCTAGAGTAGAGGAAATGGATTCTATTTGAATATCTGTCCCACAGGTCCTGGTTGTCCTTGATGGGCTGCAGCTGTGAGCATTGAAGAGAACTGGGATAAAAGGGGGCGGCGTAGCCATTCAGGGAGAGCCTTGAAGGAGCCCTGAACTGGGAAAGAACAGCATGCAGAAGAAAGCGTCTGTGCTGTGAAGATCTGCAGCCATAAGAACACACCGAGGAGGTATGGACTTTAGCAATCTGAGAACAGCATGATGGGACTCTAGAGAAATAGAAGAACAACAAGTGGTAGCTTTAGATTTGGAGCAATCCAGCAAAGCTTGCAAATTTCTTGCTGGGCACCACCCTCTTGGTCAGGGCGAGTGGCCAGAAATGGAGGCCATTTTCCATGGGGAAAACGAAGTCATTGGCCCAGGCTCTGGGTGTCAGATGACTGGTGGCATCTGGGGCTGTAAGGACTTGCAGGGTCCTAGTTGCTGGCAGCTTTCGTTCTGGAAGGATCCAGCAGAGTTTGTAGATTCCTGGCTTGGCACTGCCCTGCCTGCCAGGCAGAGTGGCCAGAAATGAAGGCCATTTTCCATGGGAAAAACGAAGTCCTTTCCCCAGGGTCTCAGGAATATGTTCAAGGTGGCGTTTGAGGCTCTAAGTACTTCCAGGGCCCTAGTTGCTGCCAGCTTTTCTTTTGGAAAAATCCAGCAACGATTGCATCATTCTAGCTAGGCTCCCACTTTCTGCCAGGGTGAGTGGCTGCCAAGGGAGGCCATTTGCCATGGGAAAAAGAAGTCCTTTCCCCAGGGTCTGGGTGTCAGATGAAAGGTGGCCTTTGGGGTTCTGAGGACTTGTAGGGTAGTACTTACTGGCTAGAGTAGAGGAAATGGATTCTATTTGAATATCTGTCCCACAGGTCCTGGTTGTCCTTGATGGGCTGCAGCTGTGAGCATTGAAGAGAACTGGGATAAAAGGGGGCGGCGTAGCCATTCAGGGAGAGCCTTGAAGGAGCCCTGAACTGGGAAAGAACAGCATGCAGAAGAAAGCGTCTGTGCTGTGAAGATCTGCAGCCATAAGAACACACCGAGGAGGTATGGACTTTAGCAATCTGAGAACAGCATGATGGGACTCTAGAGAAATAGAACAACAACAAGTGGTAGCTTTAGATTTGGAGCAATCCAGCAAAGCTTGCAAATTTCTTGCTGGGCACCACCCTCTTGGTCAGGGTGAGAGGCCAGAAATGGAGGCCATTTTCCATGGGGAAAACGAAGTCATTGGCCCAGGCTCTGGGTGTCAGATGAAAGGTGGCGTCTGGGGCTCTAAGGACTTGCAGGGTCCTAGTTGCTGGCAGCTTTCGTTCTGGAAGGATCCAGCATAGTTTGTAGATTCCTGGCTTGGCACTGCCCTGCCTGCCAGGCCAAGTGGCCACAAATGAAGGCCATTTCCCATGGGAAAAACGAAGTCCTTTCCCCAGGGTCTCAGGAATATGTTCAAGGTGGCGTTTGAGGCTCTAAGTACTTCCAGGGCCCTAGTTGCTGCCAGCTTTTCTTTTGGAAAAATCCAGCAACGATTGCATCATTCTAGCTAGGCTCCCACTTTCTGCCAGGGTGAGTGGCTGCCAAGGGAGGCCATTTGCCATGGGAAAAAGAAGTCCTTTCCCCAGGGTCTGGGTGTCAGATGAAAGGTGGCCTTTGGGGTTCTGAGGACTTGTAGGGTAGTACTTACTGGCTAGAGTAGAGGAAATGGATTCTATTTGAATATCTGTCCCACAGGTCCTGGTTGTCCTTGATGGGCTGCAGCTGTGAGCATTGAAGAGAACTGGGATAAAAGGGGGCGGCGTAGCCATTCAGGGAGAGCCTTGAAGGAGCCCTGAACTGGGAAAGAACAGCATGCAGAAGAAAGCGTCTGTGCTGTGAAGATCTGCAGCCATAAGAACACACCGAGGAGGTATGGACTTTAGCAATCTGAGAACAGCATGATGGGACTCTAGAGAAATAGAAGAACAACAAGTGGTAGCTTTAGATTTGGAGCAATCCAGCAAAGCTTGCAAATTTCTTGCTGGGCACCACCCTCTTGGTCAGGGCGAGTGGCCAGAAATGGAGGCCATTTTCCATGGGGAAAACGAAGTCATTGGCCCAGGCTCTGGGTGTCAGATGACTGGTGGCATCTGGGGCTGTAAGGACTTGCAGGGTCCTAGTTGCTGGCAGCTTTCGTTCTGGAAGGATCCAGCAGAGTTTGTAGATTCCTGGCTTGGCACTGCCCTGCCTGCCAGGCCAAGTGGCCACAAATGAAGGCCATTTCCCATGGGAAAAACGAAGTCCTTTCCCCAGGGTCTCAGGAATATGTTCAAGGTGGCGTTTGAGGCTCTAAGTACTTCCAGGGCCCTAGTTGCTGCCAGCTTTTCTTTTGGAAAAATCCAGCAACGATTGCATCATTCTAGCTAGGCTCCCACTTTCTGCCAGGGTGAGTGGCTGCCAAGGGAGGCCATTTGCCATGGGAAAAAGAAGTCCTTTCCCCAGGGTCTGGGTGTCAGATGAAAGGTGGCCTTTGGGGTTCTGAGGACTTGTAGGGTAGTACTTACTGGCTAGAGTAGAGGAAATGGATTCTATTTGAATATCTGTCCCACAGGTCCTGGTTGTCCTTGATGGGCTGCAGCTGTGAGCATTGAAGAGAACTGGGATAAAAGGGGGCGGCGTAGCCATTCAGGGAGAGCCTTGAAGGAGCCCTGAACTGGGAAAGAACAGCATGCAGAAGAAAGCGTCTGTGCTGTGAAGATCTGCAGCCATAAGAACACACCGAGGAGGTATGGACTTTAGCAATCTGAGAACAGCATGATGGGACTCTAGAGAAATAGAACAACAACAAGTGGTAGCTTTAGATTTGGAGCAATCCAGCAAAGCTTGCAAATTTCTTGCTGGGCACCACCCTCTTGGTCAGGGCGAGTGGCCAGAAATGGAGGCCATTTTCCATGGGGAAAACGAAGTCATTGGCCCAGGCTCTGGGTGTCAGATGACTGGTGGCATCTGGGGCTCTAAGGACTTGCAGGGTCCTAGTTGCTGGCAGCTTTCGTTCTGGAAGGATCCAGCAGAGTTTGTAGATTCCTGGCTTGGCACTGCCCTGCCTGCCAGGCCAAGTGGCCAGAAATGAAGGCCATTTTCCATGGGAAAAACGAAGTCCTTTCCCCAGGGTCTCAGGAATATGTTCAAGGTGGCGTTTGAGGCTCTAAGTACTTCCAGGGCCCTAGTTGCTGCCAGCTTTTCTTTTGGAAAAATCCAGCAACGATTGCATCATTCTAGCTAGGCTCCCACTTTCTGCCAGGGTGAGTGGCTGCCAAGGGAGGCCATTTGCCATGGGAAAAAGAAGTCCTTTCCCCAGGGTCTGGGTGTCAGATGAAAGGTGGCCTTTGGGGTTCTGAGGACTTGTAGGGTAGTACTTACTGGCTAGAGTAGAGGAAATGGATTCTATTTGAATATCTGTCCCACAGGTCCTGGTTGTCCTTGATGGGCTGCAGCTGTGAGCATTGAAGAGAACTGGGATAAAAGGGGGCGGCGTAGCCATTCAGGGAGAGCCTTGAAGGAGCCCTGAACTGGGAAAGAACAGCATGCAGAAGAAAGCGTCTGTGCTGTGAAGATCTGCAGCCATAAGAACACACCGAGGAGGTATGGACTTTAGCAATCTGAGAACAGCATGATGGGACTCTAGAGAAATAGAACAACAACAAGTGGTAGCTTTAGATTTGGAGCAATCCAGCAAAGCTTGCAAATTTCTTGCTGGGCACCACCCTCTTGGTCAGGGCGAGTGGCCAGAAATGGAGGCCATTTTCCATGGGGAAAACGAAGTCATTGGCCCAGGCTCTGGGTGTCAGATGACTGGTGGCATCTGGGGCTGTAAGGACTTGCAGGGTCCTAGTTGCTGGCAGCTTTCGTTCTGGAAGGATCCAGCAGAGTTTGTAGATTCCTGGCTTGGCACTGCCCTGCCTGCCAGGCAGAGTGGCCACAAATGAAGGCCATTTTCCATGGGAAAAACGAAGTCCTTTCCCCAGGGTCTCAGTAATATGTTCAAGGTGGCGTTTGAGGCTCTAAGTACTTCCAGGGCCCTAGTTGCTGCCAGCTTTTCTTTTGGAAAAATCCAGCAACGATTGCATCATTCTAGCTAGGCTCCCACTTTCTGCCAGGGTGAGTGGCTGCCAAGGGAGGCCATTTGCCATGGGAAAAAGAAGTCCTTTCCCCAGGGTCTGGGTGTCAGATGAAAGGTGGCCTTTGGGGTTCTGAGGACTTGTAGGGTAGTACTTACTGGCTAGAGTAGAGGAAATGGATTCTATTTGAATATCTGTCCCACAGGTCCTGGTTGTCCTTGATGGGCTGCAGCTGTGAGCATTGAAGAGAACTGGGATAAAAGGGGGCGGCGTAGCCATTCAGGGAGAGCCTTGAAGGAGCCCTGAACTGGGAAAGAACAGCATGCAGAAGAAAGCGTCTGTGCTGTGAAGATCTGCAGCCATAAGAACACACCGAGGAGGTATGGACTTTAGCAATCTGAGAACAGCATGATGGGACTCTAGAGAAATAGAACAACAACAAGTGGTAGCTTTAGATTTGGAGCAATCCAGCAAAGCTTGCAAATTTCTTGCTGGGCACCACCCTCTTGGTCAGGGCGAGTGGCCAGAAATGGAGGCCATTTTCCATGGGGAAAACGAAGTCATTGGCCCAGGCTCTGGGTGTCAGATGACTGGTGGCATCTGGGGCTGTAAGGACTTGCAGGGTCCTAGTTGCTGGCAGCTTTCGTTCTGGAAGGATCCAGCAGAGTTTGTAGATTCCTGGCTTGGCACTGCCCTGCCTGCCAGGCAGAGTGGCCACAAATGAAGGCCATTTTCCATGGGAAAAACGAAGTCCTTTCCCCAGGGTCTCAGTAATATGTTCAAGGTGGCGTTTGAGGCTCTAAGTACTTCCAGGGCCCTAGTTGCTGCCAGCTTTTCTTTTGGAAAAATCCAGCAACGATTGCATCATTCTAGCTAGGCTCCCACTTTCTGCCAGGGTGAGTGGCTGCCAAGGGAGGCCATTTGCCATGGGAAAAAGAAGTCCTTTCCCCAGGGTCTGGGTGTCAGATGAAAGGTGGCCTTTGGGGTTCTGAGGACTTGTAGGGTAGTACTTACTGGCTAGAGTAGAGGAAATGGATTCTATTTGAATATCTGTCCCACAGGTCCTGGTTGTCCTTGATGGGCTGCAGCTGTGAGCATTGAAGAGAACTGGGATAAAAGGGGGCGGCGTAGCCATTCAGGGAGAGCCTTGAAGGAGCCCTGAACTGGGAAAGAACAGCATGCAGAAGAAAGCGTCTGTGCTGTGAAGATCTGCAGCCATAAGAACACACCGAGGAGGTATGGACTTTAGCAATCTGAGAACAGCATGATGGGACTCTAGAGAAATAGAACAACAACAAGTGGTAGCTTTAGATTTGGAGCAATCCAGCAAAGCTTGCAAATTTCTTGCTGGGCACCACCCTCTTGGTCAGGGCGAGTGGCCAGAAATGGAGGCCATTTTCCATGGGGAAAACGAAGTCATTGGCCCAGGCTCTGGGTGTCAGATGACTGGTGGCATCTGGGGCTCTAAGGACTTGCAGGGTCCTAGTTGCTGGCAGCTTTCGTTCTGGAAGGATCCAGCAGAGTTTGTAGATTCCTGGCTTGGCACTGCCCTGCCTGCCAGGCCAAGTGGCCACAAATGAAGGCCATTTTCCATGGGAAAAACGAAGTCCTTTCCCCAGGGTCTCAGTAATATGTTCAAGGTGGCGTTTGAGGCTCTAAGTACTTCCAGGGCCCTAGTTGCTGGCAGCTTTTCTTTTGGAAAAATCCAGCAACGATTGCATCATTCTAGCTAGGCTCCCACTTTCTGCCAGGGTGAGTGGCTGCCAAGGGAGGCCATTTGCCATGGGAAAAAGAAGTCCTTTCCCCAGGGTCTGGGTGTCAGATGAAAGGTGGCCTTTGGGGTTCTGAGGACTTGTAGGGTAGTACTTACTGGCTAGAGTAGAGGAAATGGATTCTATTTGAATATCTGTCTAGAGGCTTTGCCCCACAGGTCCTGGTTGTCCTTGATGGGCTGCAGCTGTGAGCATTGAAGAGAACTGGGATAAAAGGGGGCGGCTTAGCCATTCAGGGAGAGCCTTGAAGGAGCCCTGAACTGGGAAAGAACAGCATGCAGAAGAAAGCGTCTGTGCTGTGAAGATCTGCAGCCATAAGAACACACCGAGGAGGTATGGACTTTAGCAATCTGAGAACAGCATGATGGGACTCTAGAGAAATAGAACAACAACAAGTGGCAGCTTTCGATTTGGAGCAATCCAGCAAAGCTTGCAAATTTCTTGCTGGGCACCACCCTCTTGGTCAGGGCGAGTGGCCAGAAATGGAGGCCATTTTCCATGGGGAAAACGAAGTCATTGGCCCAGGCTCTGGGTGTCAGATGACTGGTGGCATCTGGGGCTCTAAGGACTTGCAGGGTCCTAGTTGCTGGCAGCTTTCGTTCTGGAAGGATCCAGCACAGTTTGTAGATTCCTGGCTTGGCACTGCCCTGCCTGCCAGGCAGAGTGGCCAGAAATGAAGGCCATTTTCCATGGGAAAAACGAAGTCCTTTCCCCAGGGTCTCAGTAATATGTTCAAGGTGGCGTTTGAGGCTCTAAGTACTTCCAGGGCCCTAGTTGCTGGCAGCTTTTCTTTTGGAAAAATCCAGCAACGATTGCATCATTCTAGCTAGGCTCCCACTTTCTGCCAGGGTGAGTGGCTGCCAAGGGAGGCCATTTGCCATGGGAAAAAGAAGTCCTTTCCCCAGGGTCTGGGTGTCAGATGAAAGGTGGCCTTTGGGGTTCTGAGGACTTGTAGGGTAGTACTTACTGGCTAGAGTAGAGGAAATGGATTCTATTTGAATATCTGTCCCACAGGTCCTGGTTGTCCTTGATGGGCTGCAGCTGTGAGCATTGAAGAGAACTGGGATAAAAGGGGGCGGCTTAGCCATTCAGGGAGAGCCTTGAAGGAGCCCTGAACTGGGAAAGAACAGCATGCAGAAGAAAGCGTCTGTGCTGTGAAGATCTGCAGCCATAAGAACACACCGAGGAGGTATGGACTTTAGCAATCTGAGAACAGCATGATGGGACTCTAGAGAAATAGAACAACAACAAGTGGTAGCTTTAGATTTGGAGCAATCCAGCAAAGCTTGCAAATTTCTTGCTGGGCACCACCCTCTTGGTCAGGGCGAGTGGCCAGAAATGGAGGCCATTTTCCATGGGGAAAACGAAGTCATTGGCCCAGGCTCTGGGTGTCAGATGACTGGTGGCATCTGGGGCTGTAAGGACTTGCAGGGTCCTAGTTGCTGGCAGCTTTCGTTCTGGAAGGATCCAGCAGAGTTTGTAGATTCCTGGCTTGGCACTGCCCTGCCTGCCAGGCAGAGTGGCCAGAAATGAAGGCCATTTTCCATGGGAAAAACGAAGTCCTTTCCCCAGGGTCTCAGGAATATGTTCAAGGTGGCGTTTGAGGCTCTAAGTACTTCCAGGGCCCTAGTTGCTGCCAGCTTTTCTTTTGGAAAAATCCAGCAACGATTGCATCATTCTAGCTAGGCTCCCACTTTCTGCCAGGGTGAGTGGCTGCCAAGGGAGGCCATTTGCCATGGGAAAAAGAAGTCCTTTCCCCAGGGTCTGGGTGTCAGATGAAAGGTGGCCTTTGGGGTTCTGAGGACTTGTAGGGTAGTACTTACTGGCTAGAGTAGAGGAAATGGATTCTATTTGAATATCTGTCCCACAGGTCCTGGTTGTCCTTGATGGGCTGCAGCTGTGAGCATTGAAGAGAACTGGGATAAAAGGGGGCGGCGTAGCCATTCAGGGAGAGCCTTGAAGGAGCCCTGAACTGGGAAAGAACAGCATGCAGAAGAAAGCGTCTGTGCTGTGAAGATCTGCAGCCATAAGAACACACCGAGGAGGTATGGACTTTAGCAATCTGAGAACAGCATGATGGGACTCTAGAGAAATAGAACAACAACAAGTGGCAGCTTTCGATTTGGAGCAATCCAGCAAAGCTTGCAAATTTCTTGCTGGGCACCACCCTCTTGGTCAGGGCGAGTGGCCAGAAATGGAGGCCATTTTCCATGGGGAAAACGAAGTCATTGGCCCAGGCTCTGGGTGTCAGATGACTGGTGGCATCTGGGGCTGTAAGGACTTGCAGGGTCCTAGTTGCTGGCAGCTTTCGTTCTGGAAGGATCCAGCAGAGTTTGTAGATTCCTGGCTTGGCACTGCCCTGCCTGCCAGGCAGAGTGGCCACAAATGAAGGCCATTTTCCATGGGAAAAACGAAGTCCTTTCCCCAGGGTCTCAGGAATATGTTCAAGGTGGCGTTTGAGGCTCTAAGTACTTCCAGGGCCCTAGTTGCTGGCAGCTTTTCTTTTGGAAAAATCCAGCAACGATTGCATCATTCTAGCTAGGCTCCCACTTTCTGCCAGGGTGAGTGGCTGCCAAGGGAGGCCATTTGCCATGGGAAAAAGAAGTCCTTTCCCCAGGGTCTGGGTGTCAGATGAAAGGTGGCCTTTGGGGTTCTGAGGACTTGTAGGGTAGTACTTACTGGCTAGAGTAGAGGAAATGGATTCTATTTGAATATCTGTCCCACAGGTCCTGGTTGTCCTTGATGGGCTGCAGCTGTGAGCATTGAAGAGAACTGGGATAAAAGGGGGCGGCTTAGCCATTCAGGGAGAGCCTTGAAGGAGCCCTGAACTGGGAAAGAACAGCATGCAGAAGAAAGCGTCTGTGCTGTGAAGATCTGCAGCCATAAGAACACACCGAGGAGGTATGGACTTTAGCAATCTGAGAACAGCATGATGGGACTCTAGAGAAATAGAAGAACAACAAGTGGTAGCTTTAGATTTGGAGCAATCCAGCAAAGCTTGCAAATTTCTTGCTGGGCACCACCCTCTTGGTCAGGGCGAGTGGCCAGAAATGGAGGCCATTTTCCATGGGGAAAACGAAGTCATTGGCCCAGGCTCTGGGTGTCAGATGACTGGTGGCATCTGGGGCTCTAAGGACTTGCAGGGTCCTAGTTGCTGGCAGCTTTCGTTCTGGAAGGATCCAGCAGAGTTTGTAGATTCCTGGCTTGGCACTGCCCTGCCTGCCAGGCAGAGTGGCCACAAATGAAGGCCATTTTCCATGGGAAAAACGAAGTCCTTTCCCCAGGGTCTCAGTAATATGTTCAAGGTGGCGTTTGAGGCTCTAAGTACTTCCAGGGCCCTAGTTGCTGCCAGCTTTTCTTTTGGAAAAATCCAGCAACGATTGCATCATTCTAGCTAGGCTCCCACTTTCTGCCAGGGTGAGTGGCTGCCAAGGGAGGCCATTTGCCATGGGAAAAAGAAGTCCTTTCCCCAGGGTCTGGGTGTCAGATGAAAGGTGGCCTTTGGGGTTCTGAGGACTTGTAGGGTAGTACTTACTGGCTAGAGTAGAGGAAATGGATTCTATTTGAATATCTGTCTAGAGGCTTTGCCCCACAGGTCCTGGTTGTCCTTGATGGGCTGCAGCTGTGAGCATTGAAGAGAACTGGGATAAAAGGGGGCGGCGTAGCCATTCAGGGAGAGCCTTGAAGGAGCCCTGAACTGGGAAAGAACAGCATGCAGAAGAAAGCGTCTGTGCTGTGAAGATCTGCAGCCATAAGAACACACCGAGGAGGTATGGACTTTAGCAATCTGAGAACAGCATGATGGGACTCTAGAGAAATAGAACAACAACAAGTGGTAGCTTTAGATTTGGAGCAATCCAGCAAAGCTTGCAAATTTCTTGCTGGGCACCACCCTCTTGGTCAGGGCGAGTGGCCAGAAATGGAGGCCATTTTCCATGGGGAAAACGAAGTCATTGGCCCAGGCTCTGGGTGTCAGATGACTGGTGGCATCTGGGGCTCTAAGGACTTGCAGGGTCCTAGTTGCTGGCAGCTTTCGTTCTGGAAGGATCCAGCAGAGTTTGTAGATTCCTGGCTTGGCACTGCCCTGCCTGCCAGGCAGAGTGGCCACAAATGAAGGCCATTTTCCATGGGAAAAACGAAGTCCTTTCCCCAGGGTCTCAGTAATATGTTCAAGGTGGCGTTTGAGGCTCTAAGTACTTCCAGGGCCCTAGTTGCTGGCAGCTTTTCTTTTGGAAAAATCCAGCAACGATTGCATCATTCTAGCTAGGCTCCCACTTTCTGCCAGGGTGAGTGGCTGCCAAGGGAGGCCATTTGCCATGGGAAAAAGAAGTCCTTTCCCCAGGGTCTGGGTGTCAGATGAAAGGTGGCCTTTGGGGTTCTGAGGACTTGTAGGGTAGTACTTACTGGCTAGAGTAGAGGAAATGGATTCTATTTGAATATCTGTCTAGAGGCTTTGCCCCACAGGTCCTGGTTGTCCTTGATGGGCTGCAGCTGTGAGCATTGAAGAGAACTGGGATAAAAGGGGGCGGCTTAGCCATTCAGGGAGAGCCTTGAAGGAGCCCTGAACTGGGAAAGAACAGCATGCAGAAGAAAGCGTCTGTGCTGTGAAGATCTGCAGCCATAAGAACACACCGAGGAGGTATGGACTTTAGCAATCTGAGAACAGCATGATGGGACTCTAGAGAAATAGAACAACAACAAGTGGCAGCTTTAGATTTGGAGCAATCCAGCAAAGCTTGCAAATTTCTTGCTGGGCACCACCCTCTTGGTCAGGGCGAGTGGCCAGAAATGGAGGCCATTTTCCATGGGGAAAACGAAGTCATTGGCCCAGGCTCTGGGTGTCAGATGACTGGTGGCATCTGGGGCTGTAAGGACTTGCAGGGTCCTAGTTGCTGGCAGCTTTCGTTCTGGAAGGATCCAGCAGAGTTTGTAGATTCCTGGCTTGGCACTGCCCTGCCTGCCAGGCAGAGTGGCCAGAAATGAAGGCCATTTTCCATGGGAAAAACGAAGTCCTTTCCCCAGGGTCTCAGTAATATGTTCAAGGTGGCGTTTGAGGCTCTAAGTACTTCCAGGGCCCTAGTTGCTGGCAGCTTTTCTTTTGGAAAAATCCAGCAACGATTGCATCATTCTAGCTAGGCTCCCACTTTCTGCCAGGGTGAGTGGCTGCCAAGGGAGGCCATTTGCCATGGGAAAAAGAAGTCCTTTCCCCAGGGTCTGGGTGTCAGATGAAAGGTGGCCTTTGGGGTTCTGAGGACTTGTAGGGTAGTACTTACTGGCTAGAGTAGAGGAAATGGATTCTATTTGAATATCTGTCCCACAGGTCCTGGTTGTCCTTGATGGGCTGCAGCTGTGAGCATTGAAGAGAACTGGGATAAAAGGGGGCGGCTTAGCCATTCAGGGAGAGCCTTGAAGGAGCCCTGAACTGGGAAAGAACAGCATGCAGAAGAAAGCGTCTGTGCTGTGAAGATCTGCAGCCATAAGAACACACCGAGGAGGTATGGACTTTAGCAATCTGAGAACAGCATGATGGGACTCTAGAGAAATAGAACAACAACAAGTGGTAGCTTTAGATTTGGAGCAATCCAGCAAAGCTTGCAAATTTCTTGCTGGGCACCACCCTCTTGGTCAGGGCGAGTGGCCAGAAATGGAGGCCATTTTCCATGGGGAAAACGAAGTCATTGGCCCAGGCTCTGGGTGTCAGATGACTGGTGGCATCTGGGGCTGTAAGGACTTGCAGGGTCCTAGTTGCTGGCAGCTTTCGTTCTGGAAGGATCCAGCAGAGTTTGTAGATTCCTGGCTTGGCACTGCCCTGCCTGCCAGGCAGAGTGGCCACAAATGAAGGCCATTTTCCATGGGAAAAACGAAGTCCTTTCCCCAGGGTCTCAGGAATATGTTCAAGGTGGCGTTTGAGGCTCTAAGTACTTCCAGGGCCCTAGTTGCTGCCAGCTTTTCTTTTGGAAAAATCCAGCAACGATTGCATCATTCTAGCTAGGCTCCCACTTTCTGCCAGGGTGAGTGGCTGCCAAGGGAGGCCATTTGCCATGGGAAAAAGAAGTCCTTTCCCCAGGGTCTGGGTGTCAGATGAAAGGTGGCCTTTGGGGTTCTGAGGACTTGTAGGGTAGTACTTACTGGCTAGAGTAGAGGAAATGGATTCTATTTGAATATCTGTCCCACAGGTCCTGGTTGTCCTTGATGGGCTGCAGCTGTGAGCATTGAAGAGAACTGGGATAAAAGGGGGCGGCGTAGCCATTCAGGGAGAGCCTTGAAGGAGCCCTGAACTGGGAAAGAACAGCATGCAGAAGAAAGCGTCTGTGCTGTGAAGATCTGCAGCCATAAGAACACACCGAGGAGGTATGGACTTTAGCAATCTGAGAACAGCATGATGGGACTCTAGAGAAATAGAACAACAACAAGTGGTAGCTTTAGATTTGGAGCAATCCAGCAAAGCTTGCAAATTTCTTGCTGGGCACCACCCTCTTGGTCAGGGCGAGTGGCCAGAAATGGAGGCCATTTTCCATGGGGAAAACGAAGTCATTGGCCCAGGCTCTGGGTGTCAGATGACTGGTGGCATCTGGGGCTCTAAGGACTTGCAGGGTCCTAGTTGCTGGCAGCTTTCGTTCTGGAAGGATCCAGCAGAGTTTGTAGATTCCTGGCTTGGCACTGCCCTGCCTGCCAGGCAGAGTGGCCACAAATGAAGGCCATTTCCCATGGGAAAAACGAAGTCCTTTCCCCAGGGTCTCAGGAATATGTTCAAGGTGGCGTTTGAGGCTCTAAGTACTTCCAGGGCCCTAGTTGCTGCCAGCTTTTCTTTTGGAAAAATCCAGCAACGATTGCATCATTCTAGCTAGGCTCCCACTTTCTGCCAGGGTGAGTGGCTGCCAAGGGAGGCCATTTGCCATGGGAAAAAGAAGTCCTTTCCCCAGGGTCTGGGTGTCAGATGAAAGGTGGCCTTTGGGGTTCTGAGGACTTGTAGGGTAGTACTTACTGGCTAGAGTAGAGGAAATGGATTCTATTTGAATATCTGTCCCACAGGTCCTGGTTGTCCTTGATGGGCTGCAGCTGTGAGCATTGAAGAGAACTGGGATAAAAGGGGGCGGCGTAGCCATTCAGGGAGAGCCTTGAAGGAGCCCTGAACTGGGAAAGAACAGCATGCAGAAGAAAGCGTCTGTGCTGTGAAGATCTGCAGCCATAAGAACACACCGAGGAGGTATGGACTTTAGCAATCTGAGAACAGCATGATGGGACTCTAGAGAAATAGAACAACAACAAGTGGTAGCTTTAGATTTGGAGCAATCCAGCAAAGCTTGCAAATTTCTTGCTGGGCACCACCCTCTTGGTCAGGGCGAGTGGCCAGAAATGGAGGCCATTTTCCATGGGGAAAACGAAGTCATTGGCCCAGGCTCTGGGTGTCAGATGACTGGTGGCATCTGGGGCTCTAAGGACTTGCAGGGTCCTAGTTGCTGGCAGCTTTCGTTCTGGAAGGATCCAGCAGAGTTTGTAGATTCCTGGCTTGGCACTGCCCTGCCTGCCAGGCCAAGTGGCCACAAATGAAGGCCATTTCCCATGGGAAAAACGAAGTCCTTTCCCCAGGGTCTCAGGAATATGTTCAAGGTGGCGTTTGAGGCTCTAAGTACTTCCAGGGCCCTAGTTGCTGCCAGCTTTTCTTTTGGAAAAATCCAGCAACGATTGCATCATTCTAGCTAGGCTCCCACTTTCTGCCAGGGTGAGTGGCTGCCAAGGGAGGCCATTTGCCATGGGAAAAAGAAGTCCTTTCCCCAGGGTCTGGGTGTCAGATGAAAGGTGGCCTTTGGGGTTCTGAGGACTTGTAGGGTAGTACTTACTGGCTAGAGTAGAGGAAATGGATTCTATTTGAATATCTGTCCCACAGGTCCTGGTTGTCCTTGATGGGCTGCAGCTGTGAGCATTGAAGAGAACTGGGATAAAAGGGGGCGGCGTAGCCATTCAGGGAGAGCCTTGAAGGAGCCCTGAACTGGGAAAGAACAGCATGCAGAAGAAAGCGTCTGTGCTGTGAAGATCTGCAGCCATAAGAACACACCGAGGAGGTATGGACTTTAGCAATCTGAGAACAGCATGATGGGACTCTAGAGAAATAGAACAACAACAAGTGGTAGCTTTAGATTTGGAGCAATCCAGCAAAGCTTGCAAATTTCTTGCTGGGCACCACCCTCTTGGTCAGGGTGAGAGGCCAGAAATGGAGGCCATTTTCCATGGGGAAAACGAAGTCATTGGCCCAGGCTCTGGGTGTCAGATGAAAGGTGGCGTCTGGGGCTCTAAGGACTTGCAGGGTCCTAGTTGCTGGCAGCTTTCGTTCTGGAAGGATCCAGCAGAGTTTGTAGATTCCTGGCTTGGCACTGCCCTGCCTGCCAGGCCAAGTGGCCACAAATGAAGGCCATTTCCCATGGGAAAAACAAAGTCCTTTCCCCAGGGTCTCAGTAATATGTTCAAGGTGGCGTTTGAGGCTCTAAGTACTTCCAGGGCCCTAGTTGCTGGCAGCTTTTCTTTTGGAAAAATCCAGCAACGATTGCATCATTCTAGCTAGGCTCCCACTTTCTGCCAGGGTGAGTGGCTGCCAAGGGAGGCCATTTGCCATGGGAAAAAGAAGTCCTTTCCCCAGGGTCTGGGTGTCAGATGAAAGGTGGCCTTTGGGGTTCTGAGGACTTGTAGGGTAGTACTTACTGGCTAGAGTAGAGGAAATGGATTCTATTTGAATATCTGTCTAGAGGCTTTGCCCCACAGGTCCTGGTTGTCCTTGATGGGCTGCAGCTGTGAGCATTGAAGAGAACTGGGATAAAAGGGGGCGGCGTAGCCATTCAGGGAGAGCCTTGAAGGAGCCCTGAACTGGGAAAGAACAGCATGCAGAAGAAAGCGTCTGTGCTGTGAAGATCTGCAGCCATAAGAACACACCGAGGAGGTATGGACTTTAGCAATCTGAGAACAGCATGATGGGACTCTAGAGAAATAGAAGAACAACAAGTGGCAGCTTTCGATTTGGAGCAATCCAGCAAAGCTTGCAAATTTCTTGCTGGGCACCACCCTCTTGGTCAGGGCGAGTGGCCAGAAATGGAGGCCATTTTCCATGGGGAAAACGAAGTCATTGGCCCAGGCTCTGGGTGTCAGATGACTGGTGGCATCTGGGGCTGTAAGGACTTGCAGGGTCCTAGTTGCTGGCAGCTTTCGTTCTGGAAGGATCCAGCACAGTTTGTAGATTCCTGGCTTGGCACTGCCCTGCCTGCCAGGCAGAGTGGCCAGAAATGAAGGCCATTTTCCATGGGAAAAACGAAGTCCTTTCCCCAGGGTCTCAGGAATATGTTCAAGGTGGCGTTTGAGGCTCTAAGTACTTCCAGGGCCCTAGTTGCTGGCAGCTTTTCTTTTGGAAAAATCCAGCAACGATTGCATCATTCTAGCTAGGCTCCCACTTTCTGCCAGGGTGAGTGGCTGCCAAGGGAGGCCATTTGCCATGGGAAAAAGAAGTCCTTTCCCCAGGGTCTGGGTGTCAGATGAAAGGTGGCCTTTGGGGTTCTGAGGACTTGTAGGGTAGTACTTACTGGCTAGAGTAGAGGAAATGGATTCTATTTGAATATCTGTCCCACAGGTCCTGGTTGTCCTTGATGGGCTGCAGCTGTGAGCATTGAAGAGAACTGGGATAAAAGGGGGCGGCTTAGCCATTCAGGGAGAGCCTTGAAGGAGCCCTGAACTGGGAAAGAACAGCATGCAGAAGAAAGCGTCTGTGCTGTGAAGATCTGCAGCCATAAGAACACACCGAGGAGGTATGGACTTTAGCAATCTGAGAACAGCATGATGGGACTCTAGAGAAATAGAACAACAACAAGTGGTAGCTTTAGATTTGGAGCAATCCAGCAAAGCTTGCAAATTTCTTGCTGGGCACCACCCTCTTGGTCAGGGCGAGTGGCCAGAAATGGAGGCCATTTTCCATGGGGAAAACGAAGTCATTGGCCCAGGCTCTGGGTGTCAGATGACTGGTGGCATCTGGGGCTCTAAGGACTTGCAGGGTCCTAGTTGCTGGCAGCTTTCGTTCTGGAAGGATCCAGCAGAGTTTGTAGATTCCTGGCTTGGCACTGCCCTGCCTGCCAGGCAGAGTGGCCACAAATGAAGGCCATTTTCCATGGGAAAAACGAAGTCCTTTCCCCAGGGTCTCAGGAATATGTTCAAGGTGGCGTTTGAGGCTCTAAGTACTTCCAGGGCCCTAGTTGCTGGCAGCTTTTCTTTTGGAAAAATCCAGCAACGATTGCATCATTCTAGCTAGGCTCCCACTTTCTGCCAGGGTGAGTGGCTGCCAAGGGAGGCCATTTGCCATGGGAAAAAGAAGTCCTTTCCCCAGGGTCTGGGTGTCAGATGAAAGGTGGCCTTTGGGGTTCTGAGGACTTGTAGGGTAGTACTTACTGGCTAGAGTAGAGGAAATGGATTCTATTTGAATATCTGTCCCACAGGTCCTGGTTGTCCTTGATGGGCTGCAGCTGTGAGCATTGAAGAGAACTGGGATAAAAGGGGGCGGCGTAGCCATTCAGGGAGAGCCTTGAAGGAGCCCTGAACTGGGAAAGAACAGCATGCAGAAGAAAGCGTCTGTGCTGTGAAGATCTGCAGCCATAAGAACACACCGAGGAGGTATGGACTTTAGCAATCTGAGAACAGCATGATGGGACTCTAGAGAAATAGAAGAACAACAAGTGGTAGCTTTAGATTTGGAGCAATCCAGCAAAGCTTGCAAATTTCTTGCTGGGCACCACCCTCTTGGTCAGGGCGAGTGGCCAGAAATGGAGGCCATTTTCCATGGGGAAAACGAAGTCATTGGCCCAGGCTCTGGGTGTCAGATGACTGGTGGCATCTGGGGCTCTAAGGACTTGCAGGGTCCTAGTTGCTGGCAGCTTTCGTTCTGGAAGGATCCAGCAGAGTTTGTAGATTCCTGGCTTGGCACTGCCCTGCCTGCCAGGCCAAGTGGCCACAAATGAAGGCCATTTCCCATGGGAAAAACGAAGTCCTTTCCCCAGGGTCTCAGGAATATGTTCAAGGTGGCGTTTGAGGCTCTAAGTACTTCCAGGGCCCTAGTTGCTGGCAGCTTTTCTTTTGGAAAAATCCAGCAACGATTGCATCATTCTAGCTAGGCTCCCACTTTCTGCCAGGGTGAGTGGCTGCCAAGGGAGGCCATTTGCCATGGGAAAAAGAAGTCCTTTCCCCAGGGTCTGGGTGTCAGATGAAAGGTGGCCTTTGGGGTTCTGAGGACTTGTAGGGTAGTACTTACTGGCTAGAGTAGAGGAAATGGATTCTATTTGAATATCTGTCCCACAGGTCCTGGTTGTCCTTGATGGGCTGCAGCTGTGAGCATTGAAGAGAACTGGGATAAAAGGGGGCGGCTTAGCCATTCAGGGAGAGCCTTGAAGGAGCCCTGAACTGGGAAAGAACAGCATGCAGAAGAAAGCGTCTGTGCTGTGAAGATCTGCAGCCATAAGAACACACCGAGGAGGTATGGACTTTAGCAATCTGAGAACAGCATGATGGGACTCTAGAGAAATAGAAGAACAACAAGTGGTAGCTTTAGATTTGGAGCAATCCAGCAAAGCTTGCAAATTTCTTGCTGGGCACCACCCTCTTGGTCAGGGCGAGTGGCCAGAAATGGAGGCCATTTTCCATGGGGAAAACGAAGTCATTGGCCCAGGCTCTGGGTGTCAGATGACTGGTGGCATCTGGGGCTCTAAGGACTTGCAGGGTCCTAGTTGCTGGCAGCTTTCGTTCTGGAAGGATCCAGCAGAGTTTGTAGATTCCTGGCTTGGCACTGCCCTGCCTGCCAGGCAGAGTGGCCACAAATGAAGGCCATTTTCCATGGGAAAAACGAAGTCCTTTCCCCAGGGTCTCAGGAATATGTTCAAGGTGGCGTTTGAGGCTCTAAGTACTTCCAGGGCCCTAGTTGCTGCCAGCTTTTCTTTTGGAAAAATCCAGCAACGATTGCATCATTCTAGCTAGGCTCCCACTTTCTGCCAGGGTGAGTGGCTGCCAAGGGAGGCCATTTGCCATGGGAAAAAGAAGTCCTTTCCCCAGGGTCTGGGTGTCAGATGAAAGGTGGCCTTTGGGGTTCTGAGGACTTGTAGGGTAGTACTTACTGGCTAGAGTAGAGGAAATGGATTCTATTTGAATATCTGTCCCACAGGTCCTGGTTGTCCTTGATGGGCTGCAGCTGTGAGCATTGAAGAGAACTGGGATAAAAGGGGGCGGCGTAGCCATTCAGGGAGAGCCTTGAAGGAGCCCTGAACTGGGAAAGAACAGCATGCAGAAGAAAGCGTCTGTGCTGTGAAGATCTGCAGCCATAAGAACACACCGAGGAGGTATGGACTTTAGCAATCTGAGAACAGCATGATGGGACTCTAGAGAAATAGAAGAACAACAAGTGGTAGCTTTAGATTTGGAGCAATCCAGCAAAGCTTGCAAATTTCTTGCTGGGCACCACCCTCTTGGTCAGGGCGAGTGGCCAGAAATGGAGGCCATTTTCCATGGGGAAAACGAAGTCATTGGCCCAGGCTCTGGGTGTCAGATGACTGGTGGCATCTGGGGCTCTAAGGACTTGCAGGGTCCTAGTTGCTGGCAGCTTTCGTTCTGGAAGGATCCAGCAGAGTTTGTAGATTCCTGGCTTGGCACTGCCCTGCCTGCCAGGCCAAGTGGCCACAAATGAAGGCCATTTCCCATGGGAAAAACGAAGTCCTTTCCCCAGGGTCTCAGGAATATGTTCAAGGTGGCGTTTGAGGCTCTAAGTACTTCCAGGGCCCTAGTTGCTGGCAGCTTTTCTTTTGGAAAAATCCAGCAACGATTGCATCATTCTAGCTAGGCTCCCACTTTCTGCCAGGGTGAGTGGCTGCCAAGGGAGGCCATTTGCCATGGGAAAAAGAAGTCCTTTCCCCAGGGTCTGGGTGTCAGATGAAAGGTGGCCTTTGGGGTTCTGAGGACTTGTAGGGTAGTACTTACTGGCTAGAGTAGAGGAAATGGATTCTATTTGAATATCTGTCCCACAGGTCCTGGTTGTCCTTGATGGGCTGCAGCTGTGAGCATTGAAGAGAACTGGGATAAAAGGGGGCGGCTTAGCCATTCAGGGAGAGCCTTGAAGGAGCCCTGAACTGGGAAAGAACAGCATGCAGAAGAAAGCGTCTGTGCTGTGAAGATCTGCAGCCATAAGAACACACCGAGGAGGTATGGACTTTAGCAATCTGAGAACAGCATGATGGGACTCTAGAGAAATAGAACAACAACAAGTGGTAGCTTTAGATTTGGAGCAATCCAGCAAAGCTTGCAAATTTCTTGCTGGGCACCACCCTCTTGGTCAGGGCGAGTGGCCAGAAATGGAGGCCATTTTCCATGGGGAAAACGAAGTCATTGGCCCAGGCTCTGGGTGTCAGATGACTGGTGGCATCTGGGGCTCTAAGGACTTGCAGGGTCCTAGTTGCTGGCAGCTTTCGTTCTGGAAGGATCCAGCAGAGTTTGTAGATTCCTGGCTTGGCACTGCCCTGCCTGCCAGGCAGAGTGGCCACAAATGAAGGCCATTTTCCATGGGAAAAACGAAGTCCTTTCCCCAGGGTCTCAGGAATATGTTCAAGGTGGCGTTTGAGGCTCTAAGTACTTCCAGGGCCCTAGTTGCTGGCAGCTTTTCTTTTGGAAAAATCCAGCAACGATTGCATCATTCTAGCTAGGCTCCCACTTTCTGCCAGGGTGAGTGGCTGCCAAGGGAGGCCATTTGCCATGGGAAAAAGAAGTCCTTTCCCCAGGGTCTGGGTGTCAGATGAAAGGTGGCCTTTGGGGTTCTGAGGACTTGTAGGGTAGTACTTACTGGCTAGAGTAGAGGAAATGGATTCTATTTGAATATCTGTCCCACAGGTCCTGGTTGTCCTTGATGGGCTGCAGCTGTGAGCATTGAAGAGAACTGGGATAAAAGGGGGCGGCGTAGCCATTCAGGGAGAGCCTTGAAGGAGCCCTGAACTGGGAAAGAACAGCATGCAGAAGAAAGCGTCTGTGCTGTGAAGATCTGCAGCCATAAGAACACACCGAGGAGGTATGGACTTTAGCAATCTGAGAACAGCATGATGGGACTCTAGAGAAATAGAAGAACAACAAGTGGTAGCTTTAGATTTGGAGCAATCCAGCAAAGCTTGCAAATTTCTTGCTGGGCACCACCCTCTTGGTCAGGGCGAGTGGCCAGAAATGGAGGCCATTTTCCATGGGGAAAACGAAGTCATTGGCCCAGGCTCTGGGTGTCAGATGACTGGTGGCATCTGGGGCTCTAAGGACTTGCAGGGTCCTAGTTGCTGGCAGCTTTCGTTCTGGAAGGATCCAGCAGAGTTTGTAGATTCCTGGCTTGGCACTGCCCTGCCTGCCAGGCCAAGTGGCCACAAATGAAGGCCATTTCCCATGGGAAAAACGAAGTCCTTTCCCCAGGGTCTCAGGAATATGTTCAAGGTGGCGTTTGAGGCTCTAAGTACTTCCAGGGCCCTAGTTGCTGGCAGCTTTTCTTTTGGAAAAATCCAGCAACGATTGCATCATTCTAGCTAGGCTCCCACTTTCTGCCAGGGTGAGTGGCTGCCAAGGGAGGCCATTTGCCATGGGAAAAAGAAGTCCTTTCCCCAGGGTCTGGGTGTCAGATGAAAGGTGGCCTTTGGGGTTCTGAGGACTTGTAGGGTAGTACTTACTGGCTAGAGTAGAGGAAATGGATTCTATTTGAATATCTGTCCCACAGGTCCTGGTTGTCCTTGATGGGCTGCAGCTGTGAGCATTGAAGAGAACTGGGATAAAAGGGGGCGGCGTAGCCATTCAGGGAGAGCCTTGAAGGAGCCCTGAACTGGGAAAGAACAGCATGCAGAAGAAAGCGTCTGTGCTGTGAAGATCTGCAGCCATAAGAACACACCGAGGAGGTATGGACTTTAGCAATCTGAGAACAGCATGATGGGACTCTAGAGAAATAGAACAACAACAAGTGGTAGCTTTAGATTTGGAGCAATCCAGCAAAGCTTGCAAATTTCTTGCTGGGCACCACCCTCTTGGTCAGGGCGAGTGGCCAGAAATGGAGGCCATTTTCCATGGGGAAAACGAAGTCATTGGCCCAGGCTCTGGGTGTCAGATGACTGGTGGCATCTGGGGCTCTAAGGACTTGCAGGGTCCTAGTTGCTGGCAGCTTTCGTTCTGGAAGGATCCAGCAGAGTTTGTAGATTCCTGGCTTGGCACTGCCCTGCCTGCCAGGCAGAGTGGCCACAAATGAAGGCCATTTTCCATGGGAAAAACGAAGTCCTTTCCCCAGGGTCTCAGGAATATGTTCAAGGTGGCGTTTGAGGCTCTAAGTACTTCCAGGGCCCTAGTTGCTGCCAGCTTTTCTTTTGGAAAAATCCAGCAACGATTGCATCATTCTAGCTAGGCTCCCACTTTCTGCCAGGGTGAGTGGCTGCCAAGGGAGGCCATTTGCCATGGGAAAAAGAAGTCCTTTCCCCAGGGTCTGGGTGTCAGATGAAAGGTGGCCTTTGGGGTTCTGAGGACTTGTAGGGTAGTACTTACTGGCTAGAGTAGAGGAAATGGATTCTATTTGAATATCTGTCCCACAGGTCCTGGTTGTCCTTGATGGGCTGCAGCTGTGAGCATTGAAGAGAACTGGGATAAAAGGGGGCGGCGTAGCCATTCAGGGAGAGCCTTGAAGGAGCCCTGAACTGGGAAAGAACAGCATGCAGAAGAAAGCGTCTGTGCTGTGAAGATCTGCAGCCATAAGAACACACCGAGGAGGTATGGACTTTAGCAATCTGAGAACAGCATGATGGGACTCTAGAGAAATAGAAGAACAACAAGTGGTAGCTTTAGATTTGGAGCAATCCAGCAAAGCTTGCAAATTTCTTGCTGGGCACCACCCTCTTGGTCAGGGCGAGTGGCCAGAAATGGAGGCCATTTTCCATGGGGAAAACGAAGTCATTGGCCCAGGCTCTGGGTGTCAGATGACTGGTGGCATCTGGGGCTGTAAGGACTTGCAGGGTCCTAGTTGCTGGCAGCTTTCGTTCTGGAAGGATCCAGCAGAGTTTGTAGATTCCTGGCTTGGCACTGCCCTGCCTGCCAGGCAGAGTGGCCACAAATGAAGGCCATTTTCCATGGGAAAAACGAAGTCCTTTCCCCAGGGTCTCAGGAATATGTTCAAGGTGGCGTTTGAGGCTCTAAGTACTTCCAGGGCCCTAGTTGCTGGCAGCTTTTCTTTTGGAAAAATCCAGCAACGATTGCATCATTCTAGCTAGGCTCCCACTTTCTGCCAGGGTGAGTGGCTGCCAAGGGAGGCCATTTGCCATGGGAAAAAGAAGTCCTTTCCCCAGGGTCTGGGTGTCAGATGAAAGGTGGCCTTTGGGGTTCTGAGGACTTGTAGGGTAGTACTTACTGGCTAGAGTAGAGGAAATGGATTCTATTTGAATATCTGTCCCACAGGTCCTGGTTGTCCTTGATGGGCTGCAGCTGTGAGCATTGAAGAGAACTGGGATAAAAGGGGGCGGCGTAGCCATTCAGGGAGAGCCTTGAAGGAGCCCTGAACTGGGAAAGAACAGCATGCAGAAGAAAGCGTCTGTGCTGTGAAGATCTGCAGCCATAAGAACACACCGAGGAGGTATGGACTTTAGCAATCTGAGAACAGCATGATGGGACTCTAGAGAAATAGAACAACAACAAGTGGTAGCTTTAGATTTGGAGCAATCCAGCAAAGCTTGCAAATTTCTTGCTGGGCACCACCCTCTTGGTCAGGGTGAGAGGCCAGAAATGGAGGCCATTTTCCATGGGGAAAACGAAGTCATTGGCCCAGGCTCTGGGTGTCAGATGAAAGGTGGCGTCTGGGGCTCTAAGGACTTGCAGGGTCCTAGTTGCTGGCAGCTTTCGTTCTGGAAGGATCCAGCAGAGTTTGTAGATTCCTGGCTTGGCACTGCCCTGCCTGCCAGGCCAAGTGGCCACAAATGAAGGCCATTTCCCATGGGAAAAACGAAGTCCTTTCCCCAGGGTCTCAGTAATATGTTCAAGGTGGCGTTTGAGGCTCTAAGTACTTCCAGGGCCCTAGTTGCTGGCAGCTTTTCTTTTGGAAAAATCCAGCAACGATTGCATCATTCTAGCTAGGCTCCCACTTTCTGCCAGGGTGAGTGGCTGCCAAGGGAGGCCATTTGCCATGGGAAAAAGAAGTCCTTTCCCCAGGGTCTGGGTGTCAGATGAAAGGTGGCCTTTGGGGTTCTGAGGACTTGTAGGGTAGTACTTACTGGCTAGAGTAGAGGAAATGGATTCTATTTGAATATCTGTCTAGAGGCTTTGCCCACAGGTCCTGGTTGTCCTTGATGGGCTGCAGCTGTGAGCATTGAAGAGAACTGGGATAAAAGGGGGCGGCGTAGCCATTCAGGGAGAGCCTTGAAGGAGCCCTGAACTGGGAAAGAACAGCATGCAGAAGAAAGCGTCTGTGCTGTGAAGATCTGCAGCCATAAGAACACACCGAGGAGGTATGGACTTTAGCAATCTGAGAACAGCATGATGGGACTCTAGAGAAATAGAAGAACAACAAGTGGTAGCTTTAGATTTGGAGCAATCCAGCAAAGCTTGCAAATTTCTTGCTGGGCACCACCCTCTTGGTCAGGGCGAGTGGCCAGAAATGGAGGCCATTTTCCATGGGGAAAACGAAGTCATTGGCCCAGGCTCTGGGTGTCAGATGAAAGGTGGCGTCTGGGGCTCTAAGGACTTGCAGGGTCCTAGTTGCTGGCAGCTTTCGTTCTGGAAGGATCCAGCAGAGTTTGTAGATTCCTGGCTTGGCACTGCCCTGCCTGCCAGGCAGAGTGGCCACAAATGAAGGCCATTTTCCATGGGAAAAACGAAGTCCTTTCCCCAGGGTCTCAGGAATATGTTCAAGGTGGCGTTTGAGGCTCTAAGTACTTCCAGGGCCCTAGTTGCTGCCAGCTTTTCTTTTGGAAAAATCCAGCAACGATTGCATCATTCTAGCTAGGCTCCCACTTTCTGCCAGGGTGAGTGGCTGCCAAGGGAGGCCATTTGCCATGGGAAAAAGAAGTCCTTTCCCCAGGGTCTGGGTGTCAGATGAAAGGTGGCCTTTGGGGTTCTGAGGACTTGTAGGGTAGTACTTACTGGCTAGAGTAGAGGAAATGGATTCTATTTGAATATCTGTCCCACAGGTCCTGGTTGTCCTTGATGGGCTGCAGCTGTGAGCATTGAAGAGAACTGGATAAAAGGGGGCGGCGTAGCCATTCAGGGAGAGCCTTGAAGGAGCCCTGAACTGGGAAAGAACAGCATGCAGAAGAAAGCGTCTGTGCTGTGAAGATCTGCAGCCATAAGAACACACCGAGGAGGTATGGACTTTAGCAATCTGAGAACAGCATGATGGGACTCTAGAGAAATAGAACAACAACAAGTGGTAGCTTTAGATTTGGAGCAATCCAGCAAAGCTTGCAAATTTCTTGCTGGGCACCACCCTCTTGGTCAGGGTGAGAGGCCAGAAATGGAGGCCATTTTCCATGGGGAAAACGAAGTCATTGGCCCAGGCTCTGGGTGTCAGATGAAAGGTGGCGTCTGGGGCTCTAAGGACTTGCAGGGTCCTAGTTGCTGGCAGCTTTCGTTCTGGAAGGATCCAGCAGAGTTTGTAGATTCCTGGCTTGGCACTGCCCTGCCTGCCAGGCCAAGTGGCCACAAATGAAGGCCATTTCCCATGGGAAAAACGAAGTCCTTTCCCCAGGGTCTCAGGAATATGTTCAAGGTGGCGTTTGAGGCTCTAAGTACTTCCAGGGCCCTAGTTGCTGCCAGCTTTTCTTTTGGAAAAATCCAGCAACGATTGCATCATTCTAGCTAGGCTCCCACTTTCTGCCAGGGTGAGTGGCTGCCAAGGGAGGCCATTTGCCATGGGAAAAAGAAGTCCTTTCCCCAGGGTCTGGGTGTCAGATGAAAGGTGGCCTTTGGGGTTCTGAGGACTTGTAGGGTAGTACTTACTGGCTAGAGTAGAGGAAATGGATTCTATTTGAATATCTGTCCCACAGGTCCTGGTTGTCCTTGATGGGCTGCAGCTGTGAGCATTGAAGAGAACTGGGATAAAAGGGGGCGGCGTAGCCATTCAGGGAGAGCCTTGAAGGAGCCCTGAACTGGGAAAGAACAGCATGCAGAAGAAAGCGTCTGTGCTGTGAAGATCTGCAGCCATAAGAACACACCGAGGAGGTATGGACTTTAGCAATCTGAGAACAGCATGATGGGACTCTAGAGAAATAGAAGAACAACAAGTGGTAGCTTTAGATTTGGAGCAATCCAGCAAAGCTTGCAAATTTCTTGCTGGGCACCACCCTCTTGGTCAGGGCGAGTGGCAGAAATGGAGGCCATTTTCCATGGGAAAACGAAGTCATTGGCCCAGGCTCTGGGTGTCAGATGACTGGTGGCATCTGGGGCTGTAAGGACTTGCAGGGTCCTAGTTGCTGGCAGCTTTCGTTCTGGAAGGATCCAGCAGAGTTTGTAGATTCCTGGCTTGGCACTGCCCTGCCTGCCAGGCCAAGTGGCCACAAATGAAGGCCATTTCCCATGGGAAAAACGAAGTCCTTTCCCCAGGGTCTCAGGAATATGTTCAAGGTGGCGTTTGAGGCTCTAAGTACTTCCAGGGCCCTAGTTGCTGGCAGCTTTTCTTTTGGAAAAATCCAGCAACGATTGCATCATTCTAGCTAGGCTCCCACTTTCTGCCAGGGTGAGTGGCTGCCAAGGGAGGCCATTTGCCATGGGAAAAAGAAGTCCTTTCCCCAGGGTCTGGGTGTCAGATGAAAGGTGGCCTTTGGGGTTCTGAGGACTTGTAGGGTAGTACTTACTGGCTAGAGTAGAGGAAATGGATTCTATTTGAATATCTGTCCCACAGGTCCTGGTTGTCCTTGATGGGCTGCAGCTGTGAGCATTGAAGAGAACTGGGATAAAAGGGGGCGGCGTAGCCATTCAGGGAGAGCCTTGAAGGAGCCCTGAACTGGGAAAGAACAGCATGCAGAAGAAAGCGTCTGTGCTGTGAAGATCTGCAGCCATAAGAACACACCGAGGAGGTATGGACTTTAGCAATCTGAGAACAGCATGATGGGACTCTAGAGAAATAGAAGAACAACAAGTGGTAGCTTTAGATTTGGAGCAATCCAGCAAAGCTTGCAAATTTCTTGCTGGGCACCACCCTCTTGGTCAGGGCGAGTGGCCAGAAATGGAGGCCATTTTCCATGGGGAAAACGAAGTCATTGGCCCAGGCTCTGGGTGTCAGATGACTGGTGGCATCTGGGGCTCTAAGGACTTGCAGGGTCCTAGTTGCTGGCAGCTTTCGTTCTGGAAGGATCCAGCAGAGTTTGTAGATTCCTGGCTTGGCACTGCCCTGCCTGCCAGGCAAGTGGCCAGAAATGAAGGCCATTTTCCATGGGAAAAACGAAGTCCTTTCCCCAGGGTCTCAGGAATATGTTCAAGGTGGCGTTTGAGGCTCTAAGTACTTCCAGGGCCCTAGTTGCTGCCAGCTTTTCTTTTGGAAAAATCCAGCAACGATTGCATCATTCTAGCTAGGCTCCCACTTTCTGCCAGGGTGAGTGGCTGCCAAGGGAGGCCATTTGCCATGGGAAAAAGAAGTCCTTTCCCCAGGGTCTGGGTGTCAGATGAAAGGTGGCCTTTGGGGTTCTGAGGACTTGTAGGGTAGTACTTACTGGCTAGAGTAGAGGAAATGGATTCTATTTGAATATCTGTCCCACAGGTCCTGGTTGTCCTTGATGGGCTGCAGCTGTGAGCATTGAAGAGAACTGGGATAAAAGGGGGCGGCGTAGCCATTCAGGGAGAGCCTTGAAGGAGCCCTGAACTGGGAAAGAACAGCATGCAGAAGAAAGCGTCTGTGCTGTGAAGATCTGCAGCCATAAGAACACACCGAGGAGGTATGGACTTTAGCAATCTGAGAACAGCATGATGGGACTCTAGAGAAATAGAACAACAACAAGTGGTAGCTTTAGATTTGGAGCAATCCAGCAAAGCTTGCAAATTTCTTGCTGGGCACCACCCTCTTGGTCAGGGCGAGTGGCCAGAAATGGAGGCCATTTTCCATGGGGAAAACGAAGTCATTGGCCCAGGCTCTGGGTGTCAGATGACTGGTGGCATCTGGGGCTGTAAGGACTTGCAGGGTCCTAGTTGCTGGCAGCTTTCGTTCTGGAAGGATCCAGCAGAGTTTGTAGATTCCTGGCTTGGCACTGCCCTGCCTGCCAGGCAGAGTGGCCACAAATGAAGGCCATTTTCCATGGGAAAAACGAAGTCCTTTCCCCAGGGTCTCAGTAATATGTTCAAGGTGGCGTTTGAGGCTCTAAGTACTTCCAGGGCCCTAGTTGCTGCCAGCTTTTCTTTTGGAAAAATCCAGCAACGATTGCATCATTCTAGCTAGGCTCCCACTTTCTGCCAGGGTGAGTGGCTGCCAAGGGAGGCCATTTGCCATGGGAAAAGAAGTCCTTTCCCCAGGGTCTGGGTGTCAGATGAAAGGTGGCCTTTGGGGTTCTGAGGACTTGTAGGGTAGTACTTACTGGCTAGAGTAGAGGAAATGGATTCTATTTGAATATCTGTCCCACAGGTCCTGGTTGTCCTTGATGGGCTGCAGCTGTGAGCATTGAAGAGAACTGGGATAAAAGGGGGCGGCGTAGCCATTCAGGGAGAGCCTTGAAGGAGCCCTGAACTGGGAAAGAACAGCATGCAGAAGAAAGCGTCTGTGCTGTGAAGATCTGCAGCCATAAGAACACACCGAGGAGGTATGGACTTTAGCAATCTGAGAACAGCATGATGGGACTCTAGAGAAATAGAAGAACAACAAGTGGTAGCTTTAGATTTGGAGCAATCCAGCAAAGCTTGCAAATTTCTTGCTGGGCACCACCCTCTTGGTCAGGGCGAGTGGCCAGAAATGGAGGCCATTTTCCATGGGGAAAACGAAGTCATTGGCCCAGGCTCTGGGTGTCAGATGACTGGTGGCATCTGGGGCTGTAAGGACTTGCAGGGTCCTAGTTGCTGGCAGCTTTCGTTCTGGAAGGATCCAGCAGAGTTTGTAGATTCCTGGCTTGGCACTGCCCTGCCTGCCAGGCAGAGTGGCCACAAATGAAGGCCATTTTCCATGGGAAAAACGAAGTCCTTTCCCCAGGGTCTCAGTAATATGTTCAAGGTGGCGTTTGAGGCTCTAAGTACTTCCAGGGCCCTAGTTGCTGCCAGCTTTTCTTTGGAAAAATCCAGCAACGATTGCATCATTCTAGCTAGGCTCCCACTTTCTGCCAGGGTGAGTGGCTGCCAAGGGAGGCCATTTGCCATGGGAAAAAGAAGTCCTTTCCCCAGGGTCTGGGTGTCAGATGAAAGGTGGCCTTTGGGGTTCTGAGGACTTGTAGGGTAGTACTTACTGGCTAGAGTAGAGGAAATGGATTCTATTTGAATATCTGTCTAGAGGCTTTGCCCCACAGGTCCTGGTTGTCCTTGATGGGCTGCAGCTGTGAGCATTGAAGAGAACTGGGATAAAAGGGGGCGGCGTAGCCATTCAGGGAGAGCCTTGAAGGAGCCCTGAACTGGGAAAGAACAGCATGCAGAAGAAAGCGTCTGTGCTGTGAAGATCTGCAGCCATAAGAACACACCGAGGAGGTATGGACTTTAGCAATCTGAGAACAGCATGATGGGACTCTAGAGAAATAGAACAACAACAAGTGGTAGCTTTAGATTTGGAGCAATCCAGCAAAGCTTGCAAATTTCTTGCTGGGCACCACCCTCTTGGTCAGGGCGAGTGGCCAGAAATGGAGGCCATTTTCCATGGGGAAAACGAAGTCATTGGCCCAGGCTCTGGGTGTCAGATGACTGGTGGCATCTGGGGCTCTAAGGACTTGCAGGGTCCTAGTTGCTGGCAGCTTTCGTTCTGGAAGGATCCAGCAGAGTTTGTAGATTCCTGGCTTGGCACTGCCCTGCCTGCCAGGCCAAGTGGCCACAAATGAAGGCCATTTTCCATGGGAAAAACGAAGTCCTTTCCCCAGGGTCTCAGTAATATGTTCAAGGTGGCGTTTGAGGCTCTAAGTACTTCCAGGGCCCTAGTTGCTGCAGCTTTTCTTTTGGAAAAATCCAGCAACGATTGCATCATTCTAGCTAGGCTCCCACTTTCTGCCAGGGTGAGTGGCTGCCAAGGGAGGCCATTTGCCATGGGAAAAAGAAGTCCTTTCCCCAGGGTCTGGGTGTCAGATGAAAGGTGGCCTTTGGGGTTCTGAGGACTTGTAGGGTAGTACTTACTGGCTAGAGTAGAGGAAATGGATTCTATTTGAATATCTGTCTAGAGGCTTTGCCCACAGGTCCTGGTTGTCCTTGATGGGCTGCAGCTGTGAGCATTGAAGAGAACTGGGATAAAAGGGGGCGGCTTAGCCATTCAGGGAGAGCCTTGAAGGAGCCCTGAACTGGGAAAGAACAGCATGCAGAAGAAAGCGTCTGTGCTGTGAAGATCTGCAGCCATAAGAACACACCGAGGAGGTATGGACTTTAGCAATCTGAGAACAGCATGATGGGACTCTAGAGAAATAGAACAACAACAAGTGGCAGCTTTCGATTTGGAGCAATCCAGCAAAGCTTGCAAATTTCTTGCTGGGCACCACCCTCTTGGTCAGGGCGAGTGGCCAGAAATGGAGGCCATTTTCCATGGGGAAAACGAAGTCATTGGCCCAGGCTCTGGGTGTCAGATGACTGGTGGCATCTGGGGCTGTAAGGACTTGCAGGGTCCTAGTTGCTGGCAGCTTTCGTTCTGGAAGGATCCAGCACAGTTTGTAGATTCCTGGCTTGGCACTGCCCTGCCTGCCAGGCAGAGTGGCCAGAAATGAAGGCCATTTTCCATGGGAAAAACGAAGTCCTTTCCCCAGGGTCTCAGTAATATGTTCAAGGTGGCGTTTGAGGCTCTAAGTACTTCCAGGGCCCTAGTTGCTGGCAGCTTTTCTTTTGAAAAATCCAGCAACGATTGCATCATTCTAGCTAGGCTCCCACTTTCTGCCAGGGTGAGTGGCTGCCAAGGGAGGCCATTTGCCATGGGAAAAAGAAGTCCTTTCCCCAGGGTCTGGGTGTCAGATGAAAGGTGGCCTTTGGGGTTCTGAGGACTTGTAGGGTAGTACTTACTGGCTAGAGTAGAGGAAATGGATTCTATTTGAATATCTGTCCCACAGGTCCTGGTTGTCCTTGATGGGCTGCAGCTGTGAGCATTGAAGAGAACTGGGATAAAAGGGGGCGGCGTAGCCATTCAGGGAGAGCCTTGAAGGAGCCCTGAACTGGGAAAGAACAGCATGCAGAAGAAAGCGTCTGTGCTGTGAAGATCTGCAGCCATAAGAACACACCGAGGAGGTATGGACTTTAGCAATCTGAGAACAGCATGATGGGACTCTAGAGAAATAGAACAACAACAAGTGGTAGCTTTAGATTTGGAGCAATCCAGCAAAGCTTGCAAATTTCTTGCTGGGCACCACCCTCTTGGTCAGGGCGAGTGGCCAGAAATGGAGGCCATTTTCCATGGGGAAAACGAAGTCATTGGCCCAGGCTCTGGGTGTCAGATGACTGGTGGCATCTGGGGCTGTAAGGACTTGCAGGGTCCTAGTTGCTGGCAGCTTTCGTTCTGGAAGGATCCAGCAGAGTTTGTAGATTCCTGGCTTGGCACTGCCCTGCCTGCCAGGCAGAGTGGCCAGAAATGAAGGCCATTTTCCATGGGAAAAACGAAGTCCTTTCCCCAGGGTCTCAGGAATATGTTCAAGGTGGCGTTTGAGGCTCTAAGTACTTCCAGGGCCCTAGTTGCTGCCAGCTTTTCTTTTGGAAAAATCCAGCAACGATTGCATCATTCTAGCTAGGCTCCCACTTTCTGCCAGGGTGAGTGGCTGCCAAGGGAGGCCATTTGCCATGGGAAAAAGAAGTCCTTTCCCAGGGTCTGGGTGTCAGATGAAAGGTGGCCTTTGGGGTTCTGAGGACTTGTAGGGTAGTACTTACTGGCTAGAGTAGAGGAAATGGATTCTATTTGAATATCTGTCCCACAGGTCCTGGTTGTCCTTGATGGGCTGCAGCTGTGAGCATTGAAGAGAACTGGGATAAAAGGGGCGGCGTAGCCATTCAGGGAGAGCCTTGAAGGAGCCCTGAACTGGGAAAGAACAGCATGCAGAAGAAAGCGTCTGTGCTGTGAAGATCTGCAGCCATAAGAACACACCGAGGAGGTATGGACTTTAGCAATCTGAGAACAGCATGATGGGACTCTAGAGAAATAGAAGAACAACAAGTGGTAGCTTTAGATTTGGAGCAATCCAGCAAAGCTTGCAAATTTCTTGCTGGGCACCACCCTCTTGGTCAGGGCGAGTGGCCAGAAATGGAGGCCATTTTCCATGGGGAAAACGAAGTCATTGGCCCAGGCTCTGGGTGTCAGATGACTGGTGGCATCTGGGGCTCTAAGGACTTGCAGGGTCCTAGTTGCTGGCAGCTTTCGTTCTGGAAGGATCCAGCAGAGTTTGTAGATTCCTGGCTTGGCACTGCCCTGCCTGCCAGGCAGAGTGGCCACAAATGAAGGCCATTTTCCATGGGAAAAACGAAGTCCTTTCCCCAGGGTCTCAGTAATATGTTCAAGGTGGCGTTTGAGGCTCTAAGTACTTCCAGGGCCCTAGTTGCTGCCAGCTTTTCTTTTGGAAAAATCCAGCAACGATTGCATCATTCTAGCTAGGCTCCCACTTTCTGCCAGGGTGAGTGGCTGCCAAGGGAGGCCATTTGCCATGGGAAAAAGAAGTCCTTTCCCCAGGGTCTGGGTGTCAGATGAAAGGTGGCCTTTGGGGTTCTGAGGACTTGTAGGGTAGTACTTACTGGCTAGAGTAGAGGAAATGGATTCTATTTGAATATCTGTCTAGAGGCTTTGCCCCACAGGTCCTGGTTGTCCTTGATGGGCTGCAGCTGTGAGCATTGAAGAGAACTGGGATAAAAGGGGGCGGCGTAGCCATTCAGGGAGAGCCTTGAAGGAGCCCTGAACTGGGAAAGAACAGCATGCAGAAGAAA
>NW_027510020.1:0-57873 GCF_051311805.1 Agelaius phoeniceus
TAGCCATTCAGGGAGAGCCTTGAAGGAGCCCTGAACTGGGAAAGAACAGCATGCAGAAGAAAGCGTCTGTGCTGTGAAGATCTGCAGCCATAAGAACACACCGAGGAGGTATGGACTTTAGCAATCTGAGAACAGCATGATGGGACTCTAGAGAAATAGAACAACAACAAGTGGCAGCTTTCGATTTGGAGCAATCCAGCAAAGCTTGCAAATTTCTTGCTGGGCACCACCCTCTTGGTCAGGGCGAGTGGCCAGAAATGGAGGCCATTTTCCATGGGGAAAACGAAGTCATTGGCCCAGGCTCTGGGTGTCAGATGACAGGTGGCGTCTGGGGCTCTAAGGACTTGCAGGGTCCTAGTTGCTGGCAGCTTTCGTTCTGGAAGGATCCAGCAGAGTTTGTAGATTCCTGGCTTGGCACTGCCCTGCCTGCCAGGCCAAGTGGCCACAAATGAAGGCCATTTTCCATGGGAAAAAGAAGTCCTTTCCCCAGGTCTCAGGAATATGTTCAAGGTGGCGTTTGAGGCTCTAAGTACTTCCAGGGCCCTAGTTGCTGCCAGCTTTTCTTTTGGAAAAATCCAGCAACGATTGCATCATTCTAGCTAGGCTCCCACTTTCTGCCAGGGTGAGTGGCTGCCAAGGGAGGCCATTTGCCATGGGAAAAAGAAGTCCTTTCCCCAGGGTCTGGGTGTCAGATGAAAGGTGGCCTTTGGGGTTCTGAGGACTTGTAGGGGTAGTACTTACTGGCTAGAGTAGAGGAAATGGATTCTATTTGAATATCTGTCTAGAGGCTTTGCCCCACAGGTCCTGGTTGTCCTTGATGGGCTGCAGCTGTGAGCATTGAAGAGAACTGGGATAAAAGGGGGCGGCGTAGCCATTCAGGGAGAGCCTTGAAGGAGCCCTGAACTGGGAAAGAACAGCATGCAGAAGAAAGCGTCTGTGCTGTGAAGATCTGCAGCCATAAGAACACACCGAGGAGGTATGGACTTTAGCAATCTGAGAACAGCATGATGGGACTCTAGAGAAATAGAACAACAACAAGTGGCAGCTTTCGATTTGGAGCAATCCAGCAAAGCTTGCAAATTTCTTGCTGGGCACCACCCTCTTGGTCAGGGCGAGTGGCCAGAAATGGAGGCCATTTTCCATGGGGGAAAACGAAGTCATTGGCCCAGGCTCTGGGTGTCAGATGACAGGTGGCGTCTGGGGCTCTAAGGACTTGCAGGGTCCTAGTTGCTGGCAGCTTTCGTTCTGGAAGGATCCAGCAGAGTTTGTAGATTCCTGGCTTGGCACTGCCCTGCCTGCCAGGCCAAGTGGCCACAAATGAAGGCCATTTTCCATGGGAAAAAGAAGTCCTTTCCCCAGGGTCTCAGGAATATGTTCAAGGTGGCGTTTGAGGCTCTAAGTACTTCCAGGGCCCTAGTTGCTGCCAGCTTTTCTTTTGGAAAAATCCAGCAACGATTGCATCATTCTAGCTAGGCTCCCACTTTCTGCCAGGGTGAGTGGCTGCCAAGGGAGGCCATTTGCCATGGGAAAAAGAAGTCCTTTCCCCAGGGTCTGGGTGTCAGATGAAAGGTGGCCTTTGGGGTTCTGAGGACTTGTAGGGTAGTACTTACTGGCTAGAGTAGAGGAAATGGATTCTATTTGAATATCTGTCTAGAGGCTTTGCCCCACAGGTCCTGGTTGTCCTTGATGGGCTGCAGCTGTGAGCATTGAAGAGAACTGGGATAAAAGGGGGCGGCGTAGCCATTCAGGGAGAGCCTTGAAGGAGCCCTGAACTGGGAAAGAACAGCATGCAGAAGAAAGCGTCTGTGCTGTGAAGATCTGCAGCCATAAGAACACACCGAGGAGGTATGGACTTTAGCAATCTGAGAACAGCATGATGGGACTCTAGAGAAATAGAACAACAACAAGTGGCAGCTTTCGATTTGGAGCAATCCAGCAAAGCTTGCAAATTTCTTGCTGGGCACCACCCTCTTGGTCAGGGCGAGTGGCCAGAAATGGAGGCCATTTTCCATGGGGAAAACGAAGTCATTGGCCCAGGCTCTGGGTGTCAGATGACAGGTGGCGTCTGGGGCTCTAAGGACTTGCAGGGTCCTAGTTGCTGGCAGCTTTCGTTCTGGAAGGATCCAGCAGAGTTTGTAGATTCCTGGCTTGGCACTGCCCTGCCTGCCAGGCCAAGTGGCCACAAATGAAGGCCATTTTCCATGGGAAAAAGAAGTCCTTTCCCCAGGGTCTCAGGAATATGTTCAAGGTGGCGTTTGAGGCTCTAAGTACTTCCAGGGCCCTAGTTGCTGCCAGCTTTTCTTTTGGAAAAATCCAGCAACGATTGCATCATTCTAGCTAGGCTCCCACTTTCTGCCAGGGTGAGTGGCTGCCAAGGGAGGCCATTTGCCATGGGAAAAAGAAGTCCTTTCCCCAGGGTCTGGGTGTCAGATGAAAGGTGGCTTTGGGGTTCTGAGGACTTGTAGGGTAGTACTTACTGGCTAGAGTAGAGGAAATGGATTCTATTTGAATATCTGTCTAGAGGCTTTGCCCCACAGGTCCTGGTTGTCCTTGATGGGCTGCAGCTGTGAGCATTGAAGAGAACTGGGATAAAAGGGGGCGGCGTAGCCATTCAGGGAGAGCCTTGAAGGAGCCCTGAACTGGGAAAGAACAGCATGCAGAAGAAAGCGTCTGTGCTGTGAAGATCTGCAGCCATAAGAACACACCGAGGAGGTATGGACTTTAGCAATCTGAGAACAGCATGATGGGACTCTAGAGAAATAGAACAACAACAAGTGGCAGCTTTCGATTTGGAGCAATCCAGCAAAGCTTGCAAATTTCTTGCTGGGCACCACCCTCTTGGTCAGGGCGAGTGGCCAGAAATGGAGGCCATTTTCCATGGGGAAAACGAAGTCATTGGCCCAGGCTCTGGGTGTCAGATGACAGGTGGCGTCTGGGGCTCTAAGGACTTGCAGGGTCCTAGTTGCTGGCAGCTTTCGTTCTGGAAGGATCCAGCAGAGTTTGTAGATTCCTGGCTTGGCACTGCCCTGCCTGCCAGGCCAAGTGGCCACAAATGAAGGCCATTTTCCATGGGAAAAAGAAGTCCTTTCCCCAGGGTCTCAGGAATATGTTCAAGGTGGCGTTTGAGGCTCTAAGTACTTCCAGGGCCCTAGTTGCTGCCAGCTTTTCTTTTGGAAAAATCCAGCAACGATTGCATCATTCTAGCTAGGCTCCCACTTTCTGCCAGGGTGAGTGGCTGCCAAGGGAGGCCATTTGCCATGGGAAAAAGAAGTCCTTTCCCCAGGGTCTGGGTGTCAGATGAAAGGTGGCCTTTGGGGTTCTGAGGACTTGTAGGGTAGTACTTACTGGCTAGAGTAGAGGAAATGGATTCTATTTGAATATCTGTCTAGAGGCTTTGCCCCACAGGTCCTGGTTGTCCTTGATGGGCTGCAGCTGTGAGCATTGAAGAGAACTGGGATAAAAGGGGGCGGCGTAGCCATTCAGGGAGAGCCTTGAAGGAGCCCTGAACTGGGAAAGAACAGCATGCAGAAGAAAGCGTCTGTGCTGTGAAGATCTGCAGCCATAAGAACACACCGAGGAGGTATGGACTTTAGCAATCTGAGAACAGCATGATGGGACTCTAGAGAAATAGAACAACAACAAGTGGCAGCTTTCGATTTGGAGCAATCCAGCAAAGCTTGCAAATTTCTTGCTGGGCACCACCCTCTTGGTCAGGGCGAGTGGCCAGAAATGGAGGCCATTTTCCATGGGGAAAACGAAGTCATTGGCCCAGGCTCTGGGTGTCAGATGACAGGTGGCGTCTGGGGCTCTAAGGACTTGCAGGGTCCTAGTTGCTGGCAGCTTTCGTTCTGGAAGGATCCAGCAGAGTTTGTAGATTCCTGGCTTGGCACTGCCCTGCCTGCCAGGCCAAGTGGCCACAAATGAAGGCCATTTTCCATGGGAAAAAGAAGTCCTTTCCCCAGGGTCTCAGGAATATGTTCAAGGTGGCGTTTTGAGGCTCTAAGTACTTCCAGGGCCCTAGTTGCTGCCAGCTTTTCTTTTGGAAAAATCCAGCAACGATTGCATCATTCTAGCTAGGCTCCCACTTTCTGCCAGGGTGAGTGGCTGCCAAGGGAGGCCATTTGCCATGGGAAAAAGAAGTCCTTTCCCCAGGGTCTGGGTGTCAGATGAAAGGTGGCCTTTGGGGTTCTGAGGACTTGTAGGGTAGTACTTACTGGCTAGAGTAGAGGAAATGGATTCTATTTGAATATCTGTCTAGAGGCTTTGCCCCACAGGTCCTGGTTGTCCTTGATGGGCTGCAGCTGTGAGCATTGAAGAGAACTGGGATAAAAGGGGGCGGCGTAGCCATTCAGGGAGAGCCTTGAAGGAGCCCTGAACTGGGAAAGAACAGCATGCAGAAGAAAGCGTCTGTGCTGTGAAGATCTGCAGCCATAAGAACACACCGAGGAGGTATGGACTTTAGCAATCTGAGAACAGCATGATGGGACTCTAGAGAAATAGAACAACAACAAGTGGCAGCTTTCGATTTGGAGCAATCCAGCAAAGCTTGCAAATTTCTTGCTGGGCACCACCCTCTTGGTCAGGGCGAGTGGCCAGAAATGGAGGCCATTTTCCATGGGGAAAACGAAGTCATTGGCCCAGGCTCTGGGTGTCAGATGACAGGTGGCGTCTGGGGCTCTAAGGACTTGCAGGGTCCTAGTTGCTGGCAGCTTTCGTTCTGGAAGGATCCAGCAGAGTTTGTAGATTCCTGGCTTGGCACTGCCCTGCCTGCCAGGCCAAGTGGCCACAAATGAAGGCCATTTTCCATGGGAAAAAGAAGTCCTTTCCCCAGGGTCTCAGGAATATGTTCAAGGTGGCGTTTGAGGCTCTAAGTACTTCCAGGGCCCTAGTTGCTGCCAGCTTTTCTTTTGGAAAAATCCAGCAACGATTGCATCATTCTAGCTAGGCTCCCACTTTCTGCCAGGGTGAGTGGCTGCCAAGGGAGGCCATTTGCCATGGGAAAAAGAAGTCCTTTCCCCAGGGTCTGGGTGTCAGATGAAAGGTGGCCTTTGGGGTTCTGAGGACTTGTAGGGTAGTACTTACTGGCTAGAGTAGAGGAAATGGATTCTATTTGAATATCTGTCTAGAGGCTTTGCCCCACAGGTCCTGGTTGTCCTTGATGGGCTGCAGCTGTGAGCATTGAAGAGAACTGGGATAAAAGGGGGCGGCGTAGCCATTCAGGGAGAGCCTTGAAGGAGCCCTGAACTGGGAAAGAACAGCATGCAGAAGAAAGCGTCTGTGCTGTGAAGATCTGCAGCCATAAGAACACACCGAGGAGGTATGGACTTTAGCAATCTGAGAACAGCATGATGGGACTCTAGAGAAATAGAACAACAACAAGTGGCAGCTTTAGATTTGGAGCAATCCAGCAAAGCTTGCAAATTTCTTGCTGGGCACCACCCTCTTGGTCAGGGCGAGTGGCCAGAAATGGAGGCCATTTTCCATGGGGAAAACGAAGTCATTGGCCCAGGCTCTGGGTGTCAGATGACAGGTGGCGTCTGGGGCTCTAAGGACTTGCAGGGTCCTAGTTGCTGGCAGCTTTCGTTCTGGAAGGATCCAGCAGAGTTTGTAGATTCCTGGCTTGGCACTGCCCTGCCTGCCAGGCCAAGTGGCCACAAATGAAGGCCATTTTCCATGGGAAAAAGAAGTCCTTTCCCCAGGGTCTCAGGAATATGTTCAAGGTGGCGTTTGAGGCTCTAAGTACTTCCAGGGCCCTAGTTGCTGCCAGCTTTTCTTTGGAAAAATCCAGCAACGATTGCATCATTCTAGCTAGGCTCCCACTTTCTGCCAGGGTGAGTGGCTGCCAAGGGAGGCCATTTGCCATGGGAAAAAGAAGTCCTTTCCCCAGGGTCTGGGTGTCAGATGAAAGGTGGCCTTTGGGGTTCTGAGGACTTGTAGGGTAGTACTTACTGGCTAGAGTAGAGGAAATGGATTCTATTTGAATATCTGTCTAGAGGCTTTGCCCCACAGGTCCTGGTTGTCCTTGATGGGCTGCAGCTGTGAGCATTGAAGAGAACTGGGATAAAAGGGGGCAGCGTAGCCATTCAGGGAGAGCCTTGAAGGAGCCCTGAACTGGGAAAGAACAGCATGCAGAAGAAAGCGTCTGTGCTGTGAAGATCTGCAGCCATAAGAACACACCGAGGAGGTATGGACTTTAGCAATCTGAGAACAGCATGATGGGACTCTAGAGAAATAGAACAACAACAAGTGGCAGCTTTCGATTTGGAGCAATCCAGCAAAGCTTGCAAATTTCTTGCTGGGCACCACCCTCTTGGTCAGGGCGAGTGGCCAGAAATGGAGGCCATTTTCCATGGGGAAAACGAAGTCATTGGCCCAGGCTCTGGGTGTCAGATGACAGGTGGCGTCTGGGGCTCTAAGGACTTGCAGGGTCCTAGTTGCTGGCAGCTTTCGTTCTGGAAGGATCCAGCAGAGTTTGTAGATTCCTGGCTTGGCACTGCCCTGCCTGCCAGGCCAAGTGGCCACAAATGAAGGCCATTTTCCATGGGAAAAAGAAGTCCTTTCCCCAGGGTCTCAGGAATATGTTCAAGGTGGCGTTTGAGGCTCTAAGTACTTCCAGGGCCCTAGTTGCTGCCAGCTTTTCTTTTGGAAAAATCCAGCAACGATTGCATCATTCTAGCTAGGCTCCCACTTTCTGCCAGGGTGAGTGGCTGCCAAGGGAGGCCATTTGCCATGGGAAAAAGAAGTCCTTTCCCCAGGGTCTGGGTGTCAGATGAAAGGTGGCCTTTGGGGTTCTGAGGACTTGTAGGGTAGTACTTACTGGCTAGAGTAGAGGAAATGGATTCTATTTGAATATCTGTCTAGAGGCTTTGCCCCACAGGTCCTGGTTGTCCTTGATGGGCTGCAGCTGTGAGCATTGAAGAGAACTGGGATAAAAGGGGGCGGCGTAGCCATTCAGGGAGAGCCTTGAAGGAGCCCTGAACTGGGAAAGAACAGCATGCAGAAGAAAGCGTCTGTGCTGTGAAGATCTGCAGCCATAAGAACACACCGAGGAGGTATGGACTTTAGCAATCTGAGAACAGCATGATGGGACTCTAGAGAAATAGAACAACAACAAGTGGCAGCTTTCGATTTGGAGCAATCCAGCAAAGCTTGCAAATTTCTTGCTGGGCACCACCCTCTTGGTCAGGGCGAGTGGCCAGAAATGGAGGCCATTTTCCATGGGGAAAACGAAGTCATTGGCCCAGGCTCTGGGTGTCAGATGACAGGTGGCGTCTGGGGCTCTAAGGACTTGCAGGGTCCTAGTTGCTGGCAGCTTTCGTTCTGGAAGGATCCAGCAGAGTTTGTAGATTCCTGGCTTGGCACTGCCCTGCCTGCCAGGCCAAGTGGCCACAAATGAAGGCCATTTTCCATGGGAAAAAGAAGTCCTTTCCCCAGGGTCTCAGGAATATGTTCAAGGTGGCGTTTGAGGCTCTAAGTACTTCCAGGGCCCTAGTTGCTGCCAGCTTTTCTTTTGGAAAAATCCAGCAACGATTGCATCATTCTAGCTAGGCTCCCACTTTCTGCCAGGGTGAGTGGCTGCCAAGGGAGGCCATTTGCCATGGGAAAAAGAAGTCCTTTCCCCAGGGTCTGGGTGTCAGATGAAAGGTGGCCTTTGGGGTTCTGAGGACTTGTAGGGTAGTACTTACTGGCTAGAGTAGAGGAAATGGATTCTATTTGAATATCTGTCTAGAGGCTTTGCCCCACAGGTCCTGGTTGTCCTTGATGGGCTGCAGCTGTGAGCATTGAAGAGAACTGGGATAAAAGGGGGCAGCGTAGCCATTCAGGGAGAGCCTTGAAGGAGCCCTGAACTGGGAAAGAACAGCATGCAGAAGAAAGCGTCTGTGCTGTGAAGATCTGCAGCCATAAGAACACACCGAGGAGGTATGGACTTTAGCAATCTGAGAACAGCATGATGGGACTCTAGAGAAATAGAACAACAACAAGTGGCAGCTTTCGATTTGGAGCAATCCAGCAAAGCTTGCAAATTTCTTGCTGGGCACCACCCTCTTGGTCAGGGCGAGTGGCCAGAAATGGAGGCCATTTTCCATGGGGAAAACGAAGTCATTGGCCCAGGCTCTGGGTGTCAGATGACAGGTGGCGTCTGGGGCTCTAAGGACTTGCAGGGTCCTAGTTGCTGGCAGCTTTCGTTCTGGAAGGATCCAGCAGAGTTTGTAGATTCCTGGCTTGGCACTGCCCTGCCTGCCAGGCCAAGTGGCCACAAATGAAGGCCATTTTCCATGGGAAAAAGAAGTCCTTTCCCCAGGGTCTCAGGAATATGTTCAAGGTGGCGTTTGAGGCTCTAAGTACTTCCAGGGCCCTAGTTGCTGCCAGCTTTTCTTTTGGAAAAATCCAGCAACGATTGCATCATTCTAGCTAGGCTCCCACTTTCTGCCAGGGTGAGTGGCTGCCAAGGGAGGCCATTTGCCATGGGAAAAAGAAGTCCTTTCCCCAGGGTCTGGGTGTCAGATGAAAGGTGGCCTTTGGGGTTCTGAGGACTTGTAGGGTAGTACTTACTGGCTAGAGTAGAGGAAATGGATTCTATTTGAATATCTGTCTAGAGGCTTTGCCCCACAGGTCCTGGTTGTCCTTGATGGGCTGCAGCTGTGAGCATTGAAGAGAACTGGGATAAAAGGGGGCGGCGTAGCCATTCAGGGAGAGCCTTGAAGGAGCCCTGAACTGGGAAAGAACAGCATGCAGAAGAAAGCGTCTGTGCTGTGAAGATCTGCAGCCATAAGAACACACCGAGGAGGTATGGACTTTAGCAATCTGAGAACAGCATGATGGGACTCTAGAGAAATAGAACAACAACAAGTGGCAGCTTTCGATTTGGAGCAATCCAGCAAAGCTTGCAAATTTCTTGCTGGGCACCACCCTCTTGGTCAGGGCGAGTGGCCAGAAATGGAGGCCATTTTCCATGGGGAAAACGAAGTCATTGGCCCAGGCTCTGGGTGTCAGATGACAGGTGGCGTCTGGGGCTCTAAGGACTTGCAGGGTCCTAGTTGCTGGCAGCTTTCGTTCTGGAAGGATCCAGCAGAGTTTGTAGATTCCTGGCTTGGCACTGCCCTGCCTGCCAGGCCAAGTGGCCACAAATGAAGGCCATTTTCCATGGGAAAAAGAAGTCCTTTCCCCAGGGTCTCAGGAATATGTTCAAGGTGGCGTTTGAGGCTCTAAGTACTTCCAGGGCCCTAGTTGCTGCCAGCTTTTCTTTTGGAAAAATCCAGCAACGATTGCATCATTCTAGCTAGGCTCCCACTTTCTGCCAGGGTGAGTGGCTGCCAAGGGAGGCCATTTGCCATGGGAAAAAGAAGTCCTTTCCCCAGGGTCTGGGTGTCAGATGAAAGGTGGCCTTTGGGGTTCTGAGGACTTGTAGGGTAGTACTTACTGGCTAGAGTAGAGGAAATGGATTCTATTTGAATATCTGTCTAGAGGCTTTGCCCCACAGGTCCTGGTTGTCCTTGATGGGCTGCAGCTGTGAGCATTGAAGAGAACTGGGATAAAAGGGGGCGGCGTAGCCATTCAGGGAGAGCCTTGAAGGAGCCCTGAACTGGGAAAGAACAGCATGCAGAAGAAAGCGTCTGTGCTGTGAAGATCTGCAGCCATAAGAACACACCGAGGAGGTATGGACTTTAGCAATCTGAGAACAGCATGATGGGACTCTAGAGAAATAGAACAACAACAAGTGGCAGCTTTCGATTTGGAGCAATCCAGCAAAGCTTGCAAATTTCTTGCTGGGCACCACCCTCTTGGTCAGGGCGAGTGGCCAGAAATGGAGGCCATTTTCCATGGGGAAAACGAAGTCATTGGCCCAGGCTCTGGGTGTCAGATGACAGGTGGCGTCTGGGGCTCTAAGGACTTGCAGGGTCCTAGTTGCTGGCAGCTTTCGTTCTGGAAGGATCCAGCAGAGTTTGTAGATTCCTGGCTTGGCACTGCCCTGCCTGCCAGGCCAAGTGGCCACAAATGAAGGCCATTTTCCATGGGAAAAAGAAGTCCTTTCCCCAGGGTCTCAGGAATATGTTCAAGGTGGCGTTTGAGGCTCTAAGTACTTCCAGGGCCCTAGTTGCTGCCAGCTTTTCTTTTGGAAAAATCCAGCAACGATTGCATCATTCTAGCTAGGCTCCCACTTTCTGCCAGGGTGAGTGGCTGCCAAGGGAGGCCATTTGCCATGGGAAAAAGAAGTCCTTTCCCCAGGGTCTGGGTGTCAGATGAAAGGTGGCCTTTGGGGTTCTGAGGACTTGTAGGGTAGTACTTACTGGCTAGAGTAGAGGAAATGGATTCTATTTGAATATCTGTCTAGAGGCTTTGCCCCACAGGTCCTGGTTGTCCTTGATGGGCTGCAGCTGTGAGCATTGAAGAGAACTGGGATAAAAGGGGGCGGCGTAGCCATTCAGGGAGAGCCTTGAAGGAGCCCTGAACTGGGAAAGAACAGCATGCAGAAGAAAGCGTCTGTGCTGTGAAGATCTGCAGCCATAAGAACACACCGAGGAGGTATGGACTTTAGCAATCTGAGAACAGCATGATGGGACTCTAGAGAAATAGAACAACAACAAGTGGCAGCTTTCGATTTGGAGCAATCCAGCAAAGCTTGCAAATTTCTTGCTGGGCACCACCCTCTTGGTCAGGGCGAGTGGCCAGAAATGGAGGCCATTTTCCATGGGGAAAACGAAGTCATTGGCCCAGGCTCTGGGTGTCAGATGACAGGTGGCGTCTGGGGCTCTAAGGACTTGCAGGGTCCTAGTTGCTGGCAGCTTTCGTTCTGGAAGGATCCAGCAGAGTTTGTAGATTCCTGGCTTGGCACTGCCCTGCCTGCCAGGCCAAGTGGCCACAAATGAAGGCCATTTTCCATGGGAAAAAGAAGTCCTTTCCCCAGGGTCTCAGGAATATGTTCAAGGTGGCGTTTGAGGCTCTAAGTACTTCCAGGGCCCTAGTTGCTGCCAGCTTTTCTTTTGGAAAAATCCAGCAACGATTGCATCATTCTAGCTAGGCTCCCACTTTCTGCCAGGGTGAGTGGCTGCCAAGGGAGGCCATTTGCCATGGGAAAAAGAAGTCCTTTCCCCAGGGTCTGGGTGTCAGATGAAAGGTGGCCTTTGGGGTTCTGAGGACTTGTAGGGTAGTACTTACTGGCTAGAGTAGAGGAAATGGATTCTATTTGAATATCTGTCTAGAGGCTTTGCCCCACAGGTCCTGGTTGTCCTTGATGGGCTGCAGCTGTGAGCATTGAAGAGAACTGGGATAAAAGGGGGCGGCGTAGCCATTCAGGGAGAGCCTTGAAGGAGCCCTGAACTGGGAAAGAACAGCATGCAGAAGAAAGCGTCTGTGCTGTGAAGATCTGCAGCCATAAGAACACACCGAGGAGGTATGGACTTTAGCAATCTGAGAACAGCATGATGGGACTCTAGAGAAATAGAACAACAACAAGTGGCAGCTTTAGATTTGGAGCAATCCAGCAAAGCTTGCAAATTTCTTGCTGGGCACCACCCTCTTGGTCAGGGCGAGTGGCCAGAAATGGAGGCCATTTTCCATGGGGAAAACGAAGTCATTGGCCCAGGCTCTGGGTGTCAGATGACAGGTGGCATCTGGGGCTCTAAGGACTTGCAGGGTCCTAGTTGCTGGCAGCTTTCGTTCTGGAAGGATCCAGCAGAGTTTGTAGATTCCTGGCTTGGCACTGCCCTGCCTGCCAGGCCAAGTGGCCACAAATGAAGGCCATTTTCCATGGGAAAAAGAAGTCCTTTCCCCAGGGTCTCAGGAATATGTTCAAGGTGGCGTTTGAGGCTCTAAGTACTTCCAGGGCCCTAGTTGCTGCCAGCTTTTCTTTTGGAAAAATCCAGCAACGATTGCATCATTCTAGCTAGGCTCCCACTTTCTGCCAGGGTGAGTGGCTGCCAAGGGAGGCCATTTGCCATGGGAAAAAGAAGTCCTTTCCCCAGGGTCTGGGTGTCAGATGAAAGGTGGCCTTTGGGGTTCTGAGGACTTGTAGGGTAGTACTTACTGGCTAGAGTAGAGGAAATGGATTCTATTTGAATATCTGTCTAGAGGCTTTGCCCCACAGGTCCTGGTTGTCCTTGATGGGCTGCAGCTGTGAGCATTGAAGAGAACTGGGATAAAAGGGGGCGGCGTAGCCATTCAGGGAGAGCCTTGAAGGAGCCCTGAACTGGGAAAGAACAGCATGCAGAAGAAAGCGTCTGTGCTGTGAAGATCTGCAGCCATAAGAACACACCGAGGAGGTATGGACTTTAGCAATCTGAGAACAGCATGATGGGACTCTAGAGAAATAGAACAACAACAAGTGGCAGCTTTCGATTTGGAGCAATCCAGCAAAGCTTGCAAATTTCTTGCTGGGCACCACCCTCTTGGTCAGGGCGAGTGGCCAGAAATGGAGGCCATTTTCCATGGGGAAAACGAAGTCATTGGCCCAGGCTCTGGGTGTCAGATGACAGGTGGCGTCTGGGGCTCTAAGGACTTGCAGGGTCCTAGTTGCTGGCAGCTTTCGTTCTGGAAGGATCCAGCAGAGTTTGTAGATTCCTGGCTTGGCACTGCCCTGCCTGCCAGGCCAAGTGGCCACAAATGAAGGCCATTTTCCATGGGAAAAAGAAGTCCTTTCCCCAGGGTCTCAGGAATATGTTCAAGGTGGCGTTTGAGGCTCTAAGTACTTCCAGGGCCCTAGTTGCTGCCAGCTTTTCTTTTGGAAAAATCCAGCAACGATTGCATCATTCTAGCTAGGCTCCCACTTTCTGCCAGGGTGAGTGGCTGCCAAGGGAGGCCATTTGCCATGGGAAAAAGAAGTCCTTTCCCCAGGGTCTGGGTGTCAGATGAAAGGTGGCCTTTGGGGTTCTGAGGACTTGTAGGGTAGTACTTACTGGCTAGAGTAGAGGAAATGGATTCTATTTGAATATCTGTCTAGAGGCTTTGCCCCACAGGTCCTGGTTGTCCTTGATGGGCTGCAGCTGTGAGCATTGAAGAGAACTGGGATAAAAGGGGGCGGCGTAGCCATTCAGGGAGAGCCTTGAAGGAGCCCTGAACTGGGAAAGAACAGCATGCAGAAGAAAGCGTCTGTGCTGTGAAGATCTGCAGCCATAAGAACACACCGAGGAGGTATGGACTTTAGCAATCTGAGAACAGCATGATGGGACTCTAGAGAAATAGAACAACAACAAGTGGCAGCTTTCGATTTGGAGCAATCCAGCAAAGCTTGCAAATTTCTTGCTGGGCACCACCCTCTTGGTCAGGGCGAGTGGCCAGAAATGGAGGCCATTTTCCATGGGGAAAACGAAGTCATTGGCCCAGGCTCTGGGTGTCAGATGACAGGTGGCGTCTGGGGCTCTAAGGACTTGCAGGGTCCTAGTTGCTGGCAGCTTTCGTTCTGGAAGGATCCAGCAGAGTTTGTAGATTCCTGGCTTGGCACTGCCCTGCCTGCCAGGCCAAGTGGCCACAAATGAAGGCCATTTTCCATGGGAAAAAGAAGTCCTTTCCCCAGGGTCTCAGGAATATGTTCAAGGTGGCGTTTGAGGCTCTAAGTACTTCCAGGGCCCTAGTTGCTGCCAGCTTTTCTTTTGGAAAAATCCAGCAACGATTGCATCATTCTAGCTAGGCTCCCACTTTCTGCCAGGGTGAGTGGCTGCCAAGGGAGGCCATTTGCCATGGGAAAAAGAAGTCCTTTCCCCAGGGTCTGGGTGTCAGATGAAAGGTGGCCTTTGGGGTTCTGAGGACTTGTAGGGTAGTACTTACTGGCTAGAGTAGAGGAAATGGATTCTATTTGAATATCTGTCTAGAGGCTTTGCCCCACAGGTCCTGGTTGTCCTTGATGGGCTGCAGCTGTGAGCATTGAAGAGAACTGGGATAAAAGGGGGCGGCGTAGCCATTCAGGGAGAGCCTTGAAGGAGCCCTGAACTGGGAAAGAACAGCATGCAGAAGAAAGCGTCTGTGCTGTGAAGATCTGCAGCCATAAGAACACACCGAGGAGGTATGGACTTTAGCAATCTGAGAACAGCATGATGGGACTCTAGAGAAATAGAACAACAACAAGTGGCAGCTTTCGATTTGGAGCAATCCAGCAAAGCTTGCAAATTTCTTGCTGGGCACCACCCTCTTGGTCAGGGCGAGTGGCCAGAAATGGAGGCCATTTTCCATGGGGAAAACGAAGTCATTGGCCCAGGCTCTGGGTGTCAGATGACAGGTGGCGTCTGGGGCTCTAAGGACTTGCAGGGTCCTAGTTGCTGGCAGCTTTCGTTCTGGAAGGATCCAGCAGAGTTTGTAGATTCCTGGCTTGGCACTGCCCTGCCTGCCAGGCCAAGTGGCCACAAATGAAGGCCATTTTCCATGGGAAAAAGAAGTCCTTTCCCCAGGGTCTCAGGAATATGTTCAAGGTGGCGTTTGAGGCTCTAAGTACTTCCAGGGCCCTAGTTGCTGCCAGCTTTTCTTTTGGAAAAATCCAGCAACGATTGCATCATTCTAGCTAGGCTCCCACTTTCTGCCAGGGTGAGTGGCTGCCAAGGGAGGCCATTTGCCATGGGAAAAAGAAGTCCTTTCCCCAGGGTCTGGGTGTCAGATGAAAGGTGGCCTTTGGGGTTCTGAGGACTTGTAGGGTAGTACTTACTGGCTAGAGTAGAGGAAATGGATTCTATTTGAATATCTGTCTAGAGGCTTTGCCCCACAGGTCCTGGTTGTCCTTGATGGGCTGCAGCTGTGAGCATTGAAGAGAACTGGGATAAAAGGGGGCGGCGTAGCCATTCAGGGAGAGCCTTGAAGGAGCCCTGAACTGGGAAAGAACAGCATGCAGAAGAAAGCGTCTGTGCTGTGAAGATCTGCAGCCATAAGAACACACCGAGGAGGTATGGACTTTAGCAATCTGAGAACAGCATGATGGGACTCTAGAGAAATAGAACAACAACAAGTGGCAGCTTTAGATTTGGAGCAATCCAGCAAAGCTTGCAAATTTCTTGCTGGGCACCACCCTCTTGGTCAGGGCGAGTGGCCAGAAATGGAGGCCATTTTCCATGGGGAAAACGAAGTCATTGGCCCAGGCTCTGGGTGTCAGATGACAGGTGGCATCTGGGGCTCTAAGGACTTGCAGGGTCCTAGTTGCTGGCAGCTTTCGTTCTGGAAGGATCCAGCAGAGTTTGTAGATTCCTGGCTTGGCACTGCCCTGCCTGCCAGGCCAAGTGGCCACAAATGAAGGCCATTTTCCATGGGAAAAAGAAGTCCTTTCCCCAGGGTCTCAGGAATATGTTCAAGGTGGCGTTTGAGGCTCTAAGTACTTCCAGGGCCCTAGTTGCTGCCAGCTTTTCTTTTGGAAAAATCCAGCAACGATTGCATCATTCTAGCTAGGCTCCCACTTTCTGCCAGGGTGAGTGGCTGCCAAGGGAGGCCATTTGCCATGGGAAAAAGAAGTCCTTTCCCCAGGGTCTGGGTGTCAGATGAAAGGTGGCCTTTGGGGTTCTGAGGACTTGTAGGGTAGTACTTACTGGCTAGAGTAGAGGAAATGGATTCTATTTGAATATCTGTCTAGAGGCTTTGCCCCACAGGTCCTGGTTGTCCTTGATGGGCTGCAGCTGTGAGCATTGAAGAGAACTGGGATAAAAGGGGGCGGCGTAGCCATTCAGGGAGAGCCTTGAAGGAGCCCTGAACTGGGAAAGAACAGCATGCAGAAGAAAGCGTCTGTGCTGTGAAGATCTGCAGCCATAAGAACACACCGAGGAGGTATGGACTTTAGCAATCTGAGAACAGCATGATGGGACTCTAGAGAAATAGAACAACAACAAGTGGCAGCTTTCGATTTGGAGCAATCCAGCAAAGCTTGCAAATTTCTTGCTGGGCACCACCCTCTTGGTCAGGGCGAGTGGCCAGAAATGGAGGCCATTTTCCATGGGGAAAACGAAGTCATTGGCCCAGGCTCTGGGTGTCAGATGACAGGTGGCATCTGGGGCTCTAAGGACTTGCAGGGTCCTAGTTGCTGGCAGCTTTCGTTCTGGAAGGATCCAGCAGAGTTTGTAGATTCCTGGCTTGGCACTGCCCTGCCTGCCAGGCCAAGTGGCCACAAATGAAGGCCATTTTCCATGGGAAAAAGAAGTCCTTTCCCCAGGGTCTCAGGAATATGTTCAAGGTGGCGTTTGAGGCTCTAAGTACTTCCAGGGCCCTAGTTGCTGCCAGCTTTTCTTTTGGAAAAATCCAGCAACGATTGCATCATTCTAGCTAGGCTCCCACTTTCTGCCAGGGTGAGTGGCTGCCAAGGGAGGCCATTTGCCATGGGAAAAAGAAGTCCTTTCCCCAGGGTCTGGGTGTCAGATGAAAGGTGGCCTTTGGGGTTCTGAGGACTTGTAGGGTAGTACTTACTGGCTAGAGTAGAGGAAATGGATTCTATTTGAATATCTGTCTAGAGGCTTTGCCCCACAGGTCCTGGTTGTCCTTGATGGGCTGCAGCTGTGAGCATTGAAGAGAACTGGGATAAAAGGGGGCGGCGTAGCCATTCAGGGAGAGCCTTGAAGGAGCCCTGAACTGGGAAAGAACAGCATGCAGAAGAAAGCGTCTGTGCTGTGAAGATCTGCAGCCATAAGAACACACCGAGGAGGTATGGACTTTAGCAATCTGAGAACAGCATGATGGGACTCTAGAGAAATAGAACAACAACAAGTGGCAGCTTTCGATTTGGAGCAATCCAGCAAAGCTTGCAAATTTCTTGCTGGGCACCACCCTCTTGGTCAGGGCGAGTGGCCAGAAATGGAGGCCATTTTCCATGGGGAAAACGAAGTCATTGGCCCAGGCTCTGGGTGTCAGATGACAGGTGGCGTCTGGGGCTCTAAGGACTTGCAGGGTCCTAGTTGCTGGCAGCTTTCGTTCTGGAAGGATCCAGCAGAGTTTGTAGATTCCTGGCTTGGCACTGCCCTGCCTGCCAGGCCAAGTGGCCACAAATGAAGGCCATTTTCCATGGGAAAAAGAAGTCCTTTCCCCAGGGTCTCAGGAATATGTTCAAGGTGGCGTTTGAGGCTCTAAGTACTTCCAGGGCCCTAGTTGCTGCCAGCTTTTCTTTTGGAAAAATCCAGCAACGATTGCATCATTCTAGCTAGGCTCCCACTTTCTGCCAGGGTGAGTGGCTGCCAAGGGAGGCCATTTGCCATGGGAAAAAGAAGTCCTTTCCCCAGGGTCTGGGTGTCAGATGAAAGGTGGCCTTTGGGGTTCTGAGGACTTGTAGGGTAGTACTTACTGGCTAGAGTAGAGGAAATGGATTCTATTTGAATATCTGTCTAGAGGCTTTGCCCCACAGGTCCTGGTTGTCCTTGATGGGCTGCAGCTGTGAGCATTGAAGAGAACTGGGATAAAAGGGGGCGGCGTAGCCATTCAGGGAGAGCCTTGAAGGAGCCCTGAACTGGGAAAGAACAGCATGCAGAAGAAAGCGTCTGTGCTGTGAAGATCTGCAGCCATAAGAACACACCGAGGAGGTATGGACTTTAGCAATCTGAGAACAGCATGATGGGACTCTAGAGAAATAGAACAACAACAAGTGGCAGCTTTAGATTTGGAGCAATCCAGCAAAGCTTGCAAATTTCTTGCTGGGCACCACCCTCTTGGTCAGGGCGAGTGGCCAGAAATGGAGGCCATTTTCCATGGGGAAAACGAAGTCATTGGCCCAGGCTCTGGGTGTCAGATGACAGGTGGCGTCTGGGGCTCTAAGGACTTGCAGGGTCCTAGTTGCTGGCAGCTTTCGTTCTGGAAGGATCCAGCAGAGTTTGTAGATTCCTGGCTTGGCACTGCCCTGCCTGCCAGGCCAAGTGGCCACAAATGAAGGCCATTTTCCATGGGAAAAAGAAGTCCTTTCCCCAGGGTCTCAGGAATATGTTCAAGGTGGCGTTTGAGGCTCTAAGTACTTCCAGGGCCCTAGTTGCTGCCAGCTTTTCTTTTGGAAAAATCCAGCAACGATTGCATCATTCTAGCTAGGCTCCCACTTTCTGCCAGGGTGAGTGGCTGCCAAGGGAGGCCATTTGCCATGGGAAAAAGAAGTCCTTTCCCCAGGGTCTGGGTGTCAGATGAAAGGTGGCCTTTGGGGTTCTGAGGACTTGTAGGGTAGTACTTACTGGCTAGAGTAGAGGAAATGGATTCTATTTGAATATCTGTCCCACAGGTCCTGGTTGTCCTTGATGGGCTGCAGCTGTGAGCATTGAAGAGAACTGGGATAAAAGGGGGCGGCGTAGCCATTCAGGGAGAGCCTTGAAGGAGCCCTGAACTGGGAAAGAACAGCATGCAGAAGAAAGCGTCTGTGCTGTGAAGATCTGCAGCCATAAGAACACACTGAGGAGGTATGGACTTTAGCAATCTGAGAACAGCATGATGGGACTCTAGAGAAATAGAAGAACAACAAGTGGTAGCTTTAGATTTGGAGCAATCCAGCAAAGCTTGCAAATTTCTTGCTGGGCACCACCCTCTTGGTCAGGGCGAGTGGCCAGAAATGGAGGCCATTTTCCATGGGGAAAACGAAGTCATTGGCCCAGGCTCTGGGTGTCAGATGACTGGTGGCATCTGGGGCTGTAAGGACTTGCAGGGTCCTAGTTGCTGGCAGCTTTCGTTCTGGAAGGATCCAGCAGAGTTTGTAGATTCCTGGCTTGGCACTGCCCTGCCTGCCAGGCCAAGTGGCCACAAATGAAGGCCATTTCCCATGGGAAAAACGAAGTCCTTTCCCCAGGGTCTCAGTAATATGTTCAAGGTGGCGTTTGAGGCTCTAAGTACTTCCAGGGCCCTAGTTGCTGGCAGCTTTTCTTTTGGAAAAATCCAGCAACGATTGCATCATTCTAGCTAGGCTCCCACTTTCTGCCAGGGTGAGTGGCTGCCAAGGGAGGCCATTTGCCATGGGAAAAAGAAGTCCTTTCCCCAGGGTCTGGGTGTCAGATGAAAGGTGGCCTTTGGGGTTCTGAGGACTTGTAGGGTAGTACTTACTGGCTAGAGTAGAGGAAATGGATTCTATTTGAATATCTGTCTAGAGGCTTTGCCCCACAGGTCCTGGTTGTCCTTGATGGGCTGCAGCTGTGAGCATTGAAGAGAACTGGGATAAAAGGGGGCGGCGTAGCCATTCAGGGAGAGCCTTGAAGGAGCCCTGAACTGGGAAAGAACAGCATGCAGAAGAAAGCGTCTGTGCTGTGAAGATCTGCAGCCATAAGAACACACCGAGGAGGTATGGACTTTAGCAATCTGAGAACAGCATTATGGGACTCTAGAGAAATAGAAGAACAACAAGTGGCAGCTTTCGATTTGGAGCAATCCAGCAAAGCTTGCAAATTTCTTGCTGGGCACCACCCTCTTGGTCAGGGCGAGTGGCCAGAAATGGAGGCCATTTTCCATGGGGAAAACGAAGTCATTGGCCCAGGCTCTGGGTGTCAGATGACTGGTGGCATCTGGGGCTCTAAGGACTTGCAGGGTCCTAGTTGCTGGCAGCTTTCGTTCTGGAAGGATCCAGCAGAGTTTGTAGATTCCTGGCTTGGCACTGCCCTGCCTGCCAGGCCAAGTGGCCACAAATGAAGGCCATTTTCCATGGGAAAAACGAAGTCCTTTCCCCAGGGTCTCAGTAATATGTTCAAGGTGGCGTTTGAGGCTCTAAGTACTTCCAGGGCCCTAGTTGCTGCCAGCTTTTCTTTTGGAAAAATCCAGCAACGATTGCATCATTCTAGCTAGGCTCCCACTTTCTGCCAGGGTGAGTGGCTGCCAAGGGAGGCCATTTGCCATGGGAAAAAGAAGTCCTTTCCCCAGGGTCTGGGTGTCAGATGAAAGGTGGCCTTTGGGGTTCTGAGGACTTGTAGGGTACTACTTACTGGCTAGAGTAGAGGAAATGGATTCTATTTGAATATCTGTCCCACAGGTCCTGGTTGTCCTTGATGGGCTGCAGCTGTGAGCATTGAAGAGAACTGGGATAAAAGGGGGCGGCGTAGCCATTCAGGGAGAGCCTTGAAGGAGCCCTGAACTGGGAAAGAACAGCATGCAGAAGAAAGCGTCTGTGCTGTGAAGATCTGCAGCCATAAGAACACACCGAGGAGGTATGGACTTTAGCAATCTGAGAACAGCATGATGGGACTCTAGAGAAATAGAAGAACAACAAGTGGTAGCTTTAGATTTGGAGCAATCCAGCAAAGCTTGCAAATTTCTTGCTGGGCACCACCCTCTTGGTCAGGGCGAGTGGCCAGAAATGGAGGCCATTTTCCATGGGGAAAACGAAGTCATTGGCCCAGGCTCTGGGTGTCAGATGACTGGTGGCATCTGGGGCTGTAAGGACTTGCAGGGTCCTAGTTGCTGGCAGCTTTCGTTCTGGAAGGATCCAGCAGAGTTTGTAGATTCCTGGCTTGGCACTGCCCTGCCTGCCAGGCAGAGTGGCCACAAATGAAGGCCATTTTCCATGGGAAAAACGAAGTCCTTTCCCCAGGGTCTCAGGAATATGTTCAAGGTGGCGTTTGAGGCTCTAAGTACTTCCAGGGCCCTAGTTGCTGCCAGCTTTTCTTTTGGAAAAATCCAGCAACGATTGCATCATTCTAGCTAGGCTCCCACTTTCTGCCAGGGTGAGTGGCTGCCAAGGGAGGCCATTTGCCATGGGAAAAAGAAGTCCTTTCCCCAGGGTCTGGGTGTCAGATGAAAGGTGGCCTTTGGGGTTCTGAGGACTTGTAGGGTAGTACTTACTGGCTAGAGTAGAGGAAATGGATTCTATTTGAATATCTGTCCCACAGGTCCTGGTTGTCCTTGATGGGCTGCAGCTGTGAGCATTGAAGAGAACTGGGATAAAAGGGGGCGGCGTAGCCATTCAGGGAGAGCCTTGAAGGAGCCCTGAACTGGGAAAGAACAGCATGCAGAAGAAAGCGTCTGTGCTGTGAAGATCTGCAGCCATAAGAACACACCGAGGAGGTATGGACTTTAGCAATCTGAGAACAGCATGATGGGACTCTAGAGAAATAGAACAACAACAAGTGGTAGCTTTAGATTTGGAGCAATCCAGCAAAGCTTGCAAATTTCTTGCTGGGCACCACCCTCTTGGTCAGGGTGAGAGGCCAGAAATGGAGGCCATTTTCCATGGGGAAAACGAAGTCATTGGCCCAGGCTCTGGGTGTCAGATGAAAGGTGGCGTCTGGGGCTCTAAGGACTTGCAGGGTCCTAGTTGCTGGCAGCTTTCGTTCTGGAAGGATCCAGCATAGTTTGTAGATTCCTGGCTTGGCACTGCCCTGCCTGCCAGGCCAAGTGGCCACAAATGAAGGCCATTTCCCATGGGAAAAACGAAGTCCTTTCCCCAGGGTCTCAGGAATATGTTCAAGGTGGCGTTTGAGGCTCTAAGTACTTCCAGGGCCCTAGTTGCTGCCAGCTTTTCTTTTGGAAAAATCCAGCAACGATTGCATCATTCTAGCTAGGCTCCCACTTTCTGCCAGGGTGAGTGGCTGCCAAGGGAGGCCATTTGCCATGGGAAAAAGAAGTCCTTTCCCCAGGGTCTGGGTGTCAGATGAAAGGTGGCCTTTGGGGTTCTGAGGACTTGTAGGGTAGTACTTACTGGCTAGAGTAGAGGAAATGGATTCTATTTGAATATCTGTCCCACAGGTCCTGGTTGTCCTTGATGGGCTGCAGCTGTGAGCATTGAAGAGAACTGGGATAAAAGGGGGCGGCGTAGCCATTCAGGGAGAGCCTTGAAGGAGCCCTGAACTGGGAAAGAACAGCATGCAGAAGAAAGCGTCTGTGCTGTGAAGATCTGCAGCCATAAGAACACACCGAGGAGGTATGGACTTTAGCAATCTGAGAACAGCATGATGGGACTCTAGAGAAATAGAACAACAACAAGTGGTAGCTTTCGATTTGGAGCAATCCAGCAAAGCTTGCAAATTTCTTGCTGGGCACCACCCTCTTGGTCAGGGTGAGAGGCCAGAAATGGAGGCCATTTTCCATGGGGAAAACGAAGTCATTGGCCCAGGCTCTGGGTGTCAGATGAAAGGTGGCGTCTGGGGCTCTAAGGACTTGCAGGGTCCTAGTTGCTGGCAGCTTTCGTTCTGGAAGGATCCAGCAGAGTTTGTAGATTCCTGGCTTGGCACTGCCCTGCCTGCCAGGCCAAGTGGCCACAAATGAAGGCCATTTCCCATGGGAAAAACGAAGTCCTTTCCCCAGGGTCTCAGGAATATGTTCAAGGTGGCGTTTGAGGCTCTAAGTACTTCCAGGGCCCTAGTTGCTGCCAGCTTTTCTTTTGGAAAAATCCAGCAACGATTGCATCATTCTAGCTAGGCTCCCACTTTCTGCCAGGGTGAGTGGCTGCCAAGGGAGGCCATTTGCCATGGGAAAAAGAAGTCCTTTCCCCAGGGTCTGGGTGTCAGATGAAAGGTGGCCTTTGGGGTTCTGAGGACTTGTAGGGTAGTACTTACTGGCTAGAGTAGAGGAAATGGATTCTATTTGAATATCTGTCCCACAGGTCCTGGTTGTCCTTGATGGGCTGCAGCTGTGAGCATTGAAGAGAACTGGGATAAAAGGGGGCGGCGTAGCCATTCAGGGAGAGCCTTGAAGGAGCCCTGAACTGGGAAAGAACAGCATGCAGAAGAAAGCGTCTGTGCTGTGAAGATCTGCAGCCATAAGAACACACCGAGGAGGTATGGACTTTAGCAATCTGAGAACAGCATGATGGGACTCTAGAGAAATAGAACAACAACAAGTGGCAGCTTTAGATTTAGAGCAATCCAGCAAAGCTTGCAAATTTCTTGCTGGGCACCACCCTCTTGGTCAGGGCGAGTGGCCAGAAATGGAGGCCATTTTCCATGGGGAAAACGAAGTCATTGGCCCAGGCTCTGGGTGTCAGATGACTGGTGGCATCTGGGGCTGTAAGGACTTGCAGGGTCCTAGTTGCTGGCAGCTTTCGTTCTGGAAGGATCCAGCAGAGTTTGTAGATTCCTGGCTTGGCACTGCCCTGCCTGCCAGGCAGAGTGGCCACAAATGAAGGCCATTTTCCATGGGAAAAACGAAGTCCTTTCCCCAGGGTCTCAGGAATATGTTCAAGGTGGCGTTTGAGGCTCTAAGTACTTCCAGGGCCCTAGTTGCTGCCAGCTTTTCTTTTGGAAAAATCCAGCAACGATTGCATCATTCTAGCTAGGCTCCCACTTTCTGCCAGGGTGAGTGGCTGCCAAGGGAGGCCATTTGCCATGGGAAAAAGAAGTCCTTTCCCCAGGGTCTGGGTGTCAGATGAAAGGTGGCCTTTGGGGTTCTGAGGACTTGTAGGGTAGTACTTACTGGCTAGAGTAGAGGAAATGGATTCTATTTGAATATCTGTCCCACAGGTCCTGGTTGTCCTTGATGGGCTGCAGCTGTGAGCATTGAAGAGAACTGGGATAAAAGGGGGCGGCGTAGCCATTCAGGGAGAGCCTTGAAGGAGCCCTGAACTGGGAAAGAACAGCATGCAGAAGAAAGCGTCTGTGCTGTGAAGATCTGCAGCCATAAGAACACACCGAGGAGGTATGGACTTTAGCAATCTGAGAACAGCATGATGGGACTCTAGAGAAATAGAAGAACAACAAGTGGTAGCTTTAGATTTGGAGCAATCCAGCAAAGCTTGCAAATTTCTTGCTGGGCACCACCCTCTTGGTCAGGGCGAGTGGCCAGAAATGGAGGCCATTTTCCATGGGGAAAACGAAGTCATTGGCCCAGGCTCTGGGTGTCAGATGACTGGTGGCATCTGGGGCTCTAAGGACTTGCAGGGTCCTAGTTGCTGGCAGCTTTCGTTCTGGAAGGATCCAGCAGAGTTTGTAGATTCCTGGCTTGGCACTGCCCTGCCTGCCAGGCCAAGTGGCCACAAATGAAGGCCATTTCCCATGGGAAAAACGAAGTCCTTTCCCCAGGGTCTCAGTAATATGTTCAAGGTGGCGTTTGAGGCTCTAAGTACTTCCAGGGCCCTAGTTGCTGCCAGCTTTTCTTTTGGAAAAATCCAGCAACGATTGCATCATTCTAGCTAGGCTCCCACTTTCTGCCAGGGTGAGTGGCTGCCAAGGGAGGCCATTTGCCATGGGAAAAAGAAGTCCTTTCCCCAGGGTCTGGGTGTCAGATGAAAGGTGGCCTTTGGGGTTCTGAGGACTTGTAGGGTAGTACTTACTGGCTAGAGTAGAGGAAATGGATTCTATTTGAATATCTGTCTAGAGGCTTTGCCCCACAGGTCCTGGTTGTCCTTGATGGGCTGCAGCTGTGAGCATTGAAGAGAACTGGGATAAAAGGGGGCGGCGTAGCCATTCAGGGAGAGCCTTGAAGGAGCCCTGAACTGGGAAAGAACAGCATGCAGAAGAAAGCGTCTGTGCTGTGAAGATCTGCAGCCATAAGAACACACCGAGGAGGTATGGACTTTAGCAATCTGAGAACAGCATGATGGGACTCTAGAGAAATAGAACAACAACAAGTGGTAGCTTTAGATTTGGAGCAATCCAGCAAAGCTTGCAAATTTCTTGCTGGGCACCACCCTCTTGGTCAGGGTGAGAGGCCAGAAATGGAGGCCATTTTCCATGGGGAAAACGAAGTCATTGGCCCAGGCTCTGGGTGTCAGATGAAAGGTGGCGTCTGGGGCTCTAAGGACTTGCAGGGTCCTAGTTGCTGGCAGCTTTCGTTCTGGAAGGATCCAGCATAGTTTGTAGATTCCTGGCTTGGCACTGCCCTGCCTGCCAGGCCAAGTGGCCACAAATGAAGGCCATTTCCCATGGGAAAAACGAAGTCCTTTCCCCAGGGTCTCAGGAATATGTTCAAGGTGGCGTTTGAGGCTCTAAGTACTTCCAGGGCCCTAGTTGCTGGCAGCTTTTCTTTTGGAAAAATCCAGCAACGATTGCATCATTCTAGCTAGGCTCCCACTTTCTGCCAGGGTGAGTGGCTGCCAAGGGAGGCCATTTGCCATGGGAAAAAGAAGTCCTTTCCCCAGGGTCTGGGTGTCAGATGAAAGGTGGCCTTTGGGGTTCTGAGGACTTGTAGGGTACTACTTACTGGCTAGAGTAGAGGAAATGGATTCTATTTGAATATCTGTCCCACAGGTCCTGGTTGTCCTTGATGGGCTGCAGCTGTGAGCATTGAAGAGAACTGGGATAAAAGGGGGCGGCGTAGCCATTCAGGGAGAGCCTTGAAGGAGCCCTGAACTGGGAAAGAACAGCATGCAGAAGAAAGCGTCTGTGCTGTGAAGATCTGCAGCCATAAGAACACACCGAGGAGGTATGGACTTTAGCAATCTGAGAACAGCATGATGGGACTCTAGAGAAATAGAACAACAACAAGTGGTAGCTTTAGATTTGGAGCAATCCAGCAAAGCTTGCAAATTTCTTGCTGGGCACCACCCTCTTGGTCAGGGCGAGTGGCCAGAAATGGAGGCCATTTTCCATGGGGAAAACGAAGTCATTGGCCCAGGCTCTGGGTGTCAGATGACTGGTGGCATCTGGGGCTCTAAGGACTTGCAGGGTCCTAGTTGCTGGCAGCTTTCGTTCTGGAAGGATCCAGCAGAGTTTGTAGATTCCTGGCTTGGCACTGCCCTGCCTGCCAGGCAGAGTGGCCACAAATGAAGGCCATTTTCCATGGGAAAAACGAAGTCCTTTCCCCAGGGTCTCAGGAATATGTTCAAGGTGGCGTTTGAGGCTCTAAGTACTTCCAGGGCCCTAGTTGCTGGCAGCTTTTCTTTTGGAAAAATCCAGCAACGATTGCATCATTCTAGCTAGGCTCCCACTTTCTGCCAGGGTGAGTGGCTGCCAAGGGAGGCCATTTGCCATGGGAAAAAGAAGTCCTTTCCCCAGGGTCTGGGTGTCAGATGAAAGGTGGCCTTTGGGGTTCTGAGGACTTGTAGGGTAGTACTTACTGGCTAGAGTAGAGGAAATGGATTCTATTTGAATATCTGTCCCACAGGTCCTGGTTGTCCTTGATGGGCTGCAGCTGTGAGCATTGAAGAGAACTGGGATAAAAGGGGGCGGCGTAGCCATTCAGGGAGAGCCTTGAAGGAGCCCTGAACTGGGAAAGAACAGCATGCAGAAGAAAGCGTCTGTGCTGTGAAGATCTGCAGCCATAAGAACACACCGAGGAGGTATGGACTTTAGCAATCTGAGAACAGCATGATGGGACTCTAGAGAAATAGAACAACAACAAGTGGTAGCTTTAGATTTGGAGCAATCCAGCAAAGCTTGCAAATTTCTTGCTGGGCACCACCCTCTTGGTCAGGGTGAGAGGCCAGAAATGGAGGCCATTTTCCATGGGGAAAACGAAGTCATTGGCCCAGGCTCTGGGTGTCAGATGAAAGGTGGCGTCTGGGGCTCTAAGGACTTGCAGGGTCCTAGTTGCTGGCAGCTTTCGTTCTGGAAGGATCCAGCATAGTTTGTAGATTCCTGGCTTGGCACTGCCCTGCCTGCCAGGCCAAGTGGCCACAAATGAAGGCCATTTCCCATGGGAAAAACGAAGTCCTTTCCCCAGGGTCTCAGGAATATGTTCAAGGTGGCGTTTGAGGCTCTAAGTACTTCCAGGGCCCTAGTTGCTGCCAGCTTTTCTTTTGGAAAAATCCAGCAACGATTGCATCATTCTAGCTAGGCTCCCACTTTCTGCCAGGGTGAGTGGCTGCCAAGGGAGGCCATTTGCCATGGGAAAAAGAAGTCCTTTCCCCAGGGTCTGGGTGTCAGATGAAAGGTGGCCTTTGGGGTTCTGAGGACTTGTAGGGTAGTACTTACTGGCTAGAGTAGAGGAAATGGATTCTATTTGAATATCTGTCCCACAGGTCCTGGTTGTCCTTGATGGGCTGCAGCTGTGAGCATTGAAGAGAACTGGGATAAAAGGGGGCGGCGTAGCCATTCAGGGAGAGCCTTGAAGGAGCCCTGAACTGGGAAAGAACAGCATGCAGAAGAAAGCGTCTGTGCTGTGAAGATCTGCAGCCATAAGAACACACCGAGGAGGTATGGACTTTAGCAATCTGAGAACAGCATGATGGGACTCTAGAGAAATAGAACAACAACAAGTGGTAGCTTTAGATTTGGAGCAATCCAGCAAAGCTTGCAAATTTCTTGCTGGGCACCACCCTCTTGGTCAGGGTGAGAGGCCAGAAATGGAGGCCATTTTCCATGGGGAAAACGAAGTCATTGGCCCAGGCTCTGGGTGTCAGATGAAAGGTGGCGTCTGGGGCTCTAAGGACTTGCAGGGTCCTAGTTGCTGGCAGCTTTCGTTCTGGAAGGATCCAGCATAGTTTGTAGATTCCTGGCTTGGCACTGCCCTGCCTGCCAGGCCAAGTGGCCACAAATGAAGGCCATTTCCCATGGGAAAAACGAAGTCCTTTCCCCAGGGTCTCAGGAATATGTTCAAGGTGGCGTTTGAGGCTCTAAGTACTTCCAGGGCCCTAGTTGCTGCCAGCTTTTCTTTTGGAAAAATCCAGCAACGATTGCATCATTCTAGCTAGGCTCCCACTTTCTGCCAGGGTGAGTGGCTGCCAAGGGAGGCCATTTGCCATGGGAAAAAGAAGTCCTTTCCCCAGGGTCTGGGTGTCAGATGAAAGGTGGCCTTTGGGGTTCTGAGGACTTGTAGGGTAGTACTTACTGGCTAGAGTAGAGGAAATGGATTCTATTTGAATATCTGTCCCACAGGTCCTGGTTGTCCTTGATGGGCTGCAGCTGTGAGCATTGAAGAGAACTGGGATAAAAGGGGGCGGCGTAGCCATTCAGGGAGAGCCTTGAAGGAGCCCTGAACTGGGAAAGAACAGCATGCAGAAGAAAGCGTCTGTGCTGTGAAGATCTGCAGCCATAAGAACACACCGAGGAGGTATGGACTTTAGCAATCTGAGAACAGCATGATGGGACTCTAGAGAAATAGAACAACAACAAGTGGCAGCTTTAGATTTAGAGCAATCCAGCAAAGCTTGCAAATTTCTTGCTGGGCACCACCCTCTTGGTCAGGGCGAGTGGCCAGAAATGGAGGCCATTTTCCATGGGGAAAACGAAGTCATTGGCCCAGGCTCTGGGTGTCAGATGACTGGTGGCATCTGGGGCTGTAAGGACTTGCAGGGTCCTAGTTGCTGGCAGCTTTCGTTCTGGAAGGATCCAGCAGAGTTTGTAGATTCCTGGCTTGGCACTGCCCTGCCTGCCAGGCAGAGTGGCCACAAATGAAGGCCATTTTCCATGGGAAAAACGAAGTCCTTTCCCCAGGGTCTCAGGAATATGTTCAAGGTGGCGTTTGAGGCTCTAAGTACTTCCAGGGCCCTAGTTGCTGCCAGCTTTTCTTTTGGAAAAATCCAGCAACGATTGCATCATTCTAGCTAGGCTCCCACTTTCTGCCAGGGTGAGTGGCTGCCAAGGGAGGCCATTTGCCATGGGAAAAAGAAGTCCTTTCCCCAGGGTCTGGGTGTCAGATGAAAGGTGGCCTTTGGGGTTCTGAGGACTTGTAGGGTAGTACTTACTGGCTAGAGTAGAGGAAATGGATTCTATTTGAATATCTGTCCCACAGGTCCTGGTTGTCCTTGATGGGCTGCAGCTGTGAGCATTGAAGAGAACTGGGATAAAAGGGGGCGGCGTAGCCATTCAGGGAGAGCCTTGAAGGAGCCCTGAACTGGGAAAGAACAGCATGCAGAAGAAAGCGTCTGTGCTGTGAAGATCTGCAGCCATAAGAACACACCGAGGAGGTATGGACTTTAGCAATCTGAGAACAGCATGATGGGACTCTAGAGAAATAGAAGAACAACAAGTGGTAGCTTTAGATTTGGAGCAATCCAGCAAAGCTTGCAAATTTCTTGCTGGGCACCACCCTCTTGGTCAGGGCGAGTGGCCAGAAATGGAGGCCATTTTCCATGGGGAAAACGAAGTCATTGGCCCAGGCTCTGGGTGTCAGATGACTGGTGGCATCTGGGGCTCTAAGGACTTGCAGGGTCCTAGTTGCTGGCAGCTTTCGTTCTGGAAGGATCCAGCAGAGTTTGTAGATTCCTGGCTTGGCACTGCCCTGCCTGCCAGGCCAAGTGGCCACAAATGAAGGCCATTTCCCATGGGAAAAACGAAGTCCTTTCCCCAGGGTCTCAGGAATATGTTCAAGGTGGCGTTTGAGGCTCTAAGTACTTCCAGGGCCCTAGTTGCTGGCAGCTTTTCTTTTGGAAAAATCCAGCAACGATTGCATCATTCTAGCTAGGCTCCCACTTTCTGCCAGGGTGAGTGGCTGCCAAGGGAGGCCATTTGCCATGGGAAAAAGAAGTCCTTTCCCCAGGGTCTGGGTGTCAGATGAAAGGTGGCCTTTGGGGTTCTGAGGACTTGTAGGGTAGTACTTACTGGCTAGAGTAGAGGAAATGGATTCTATTTGAATATCTGTCTAGAGGCTTTGCCCCACAGGTCCTGGTTGTCCTTGATGGGCTGCAGCTGTGAGCATTGAAGAGAACTGGGATAAAAGGGGGCGGCGTAGCCATTCAGGGAGAGCCTTGAAGGAGCCCTGAACTGGGAAAGAACAGCATGCAGAAGAAAGCGTCTGTGCTGTGAAGATCTGCAGCCATAAGAACACACCGAGGAGGTATGGACTTTAGCAATCTGAGAACAGCATGATGGGACTCTAGAGAAATAGAACAACAACAAGTGGTAGCTTTAGATTTGGAGCAATCCAGCAAAGCTTGCAAATTTCTTGCTGGGCACCACCCTCTTGGTCAGGGTGAGAGGCCAGAAATGGAGGCCATTTTCCATGGGGAAAACGAAGTCATTGGCCCAGGCTCTGGGTGTCAGATGAAAGGTGGCGTCTGGGGCTCTAAGGACTTGCAGGGTCCTAGTTGCTGGCAGCTTTCGTTCTGGAAGGATCCAGCATAGTTTGTAGATTCCTGGCTTGGCACTGCCCTGCCTGCCAGGCCAAGTGGCCACAAATGAAGGCCATTTCCCATGGGAAAAACGAAGTCCTTTCCCCAGGGTCTCAGGAATATGTTCAAGGTGGCGTTTGAGGCTCTAAGTACTTCCAGGGCCCTAGTTGCTGGCAGCTTTTCTTTTGGAAAAATCCAGCAACGATTGCATCATTCTAGCTAGGCTCCCACTTTCTGCCAGGGTGAGTGGCTGCCAAGGGAGGCCATTTGCCATGGGAAAAAGAAGTCCTTTCCCCAGGGTCTGGGTGTCAGATGAAAGGTGGCCTTTGGGGTTCTGAGGACTTGTAGGGTAGTACTTACTGGCTAGAGTAGAGGAAATGGATTCTATTTGAATATCTGTCCCACAGGTCCTGGTTGTCCTTGATGGGCTGCAGCTGTGAGCATTGAAGAGAACTGGGATAAAAGGGGGCGGCGTAGCCATTCAGGGAGAGCCTTGAAGGAGCCCTGAACTGGGAAAGAACAGCATGCAGAAGAAAGCGTCTGTGCTGTGAAGATCTGCAGCCATAAGAACACACCGAGGAGGTATGGACTTTAGCAATCTGAGAACAGCATGATGGGACTCTAGAGAAATAGAAGAACAACAAGTGGTAGCTTTAGATTTGGAGCAATCCAGCAAAGCTTGCAAATTTCTTGCTGGGCACCACCCTCTTGGTCAGGGCGAGTGGCCAGAAATGGAGGCCATTTTCCATGGGGAAAACGAAGTCATTGGCCCAGGCTCTGGGTGTCAGATGACTGGTGGCATCTGGGGCTCTAAGGACTTGCAGGGTCCTAGTTGCTGGCAGCTTTCGTTCTGGAAGGATCCAGCAGAGTTTGTAGATTCCTGGCTTGGCACTGCCCTGCCTGCCAGGCCAAGTGGCCACAAATGAAGGCCATTTCCCATGGGAAAAACGAAGTCCTTTCCCCAGGGTCTCAGTAATATGTTCAAGGTGGCGTTTGAGGCTCTAAGTACTTCCAGGGCCCTAGTTGCTGGCAGCTTTTCTTTTGGAAAAATCCAGCAACGATTGCATCATTCTAGCTAGGCTCCCACTTTCTGCCAGGGTGAGTGGCTGCCAAGGGAGGCCATTTGCCATGGGAAAAAGAAGTCCTTTCCCCAGGGTCTGGGTGTCAGATGAAAGGTGGCCTTTGGGGTTCTGAGGACTTGTAGGGTAGTACTTACTGGCTAGAGTAGAGGAAATGGATTCTATTTGAATATCTGTCTAGAGGCTTTGCCCCACAGGTCCTGGTTGTCCTTGATGGGCTGCAGCTGTGAGCATTGAAGAGAACTGGGATAAAAGGGGGCGGCGTAGCCATTCAGGGAGAGCCTTGAAGGAGCCCTGAACTGGGAAAGAACAGCATGCAGAAGAAAGCGTCTGTGCTGTGAAGATCTGCAGCCATAAGAACACACCGAGGAGGTATGGACTTTAGCAATCTGAGAACAGCATGATGGGACTCTAGAGAAATAGAACAACAACAAGTGGTAGCTTTAGATTTGGAGCAATCCAGCAAAGCTTGCAAATTTCTTGCTGGGCACCACCCTCTTGGTCAGGGTGAGAGGCCAGAAATGGAGGCCATTTTCCATGGGGAAAACGAAGTCATTGGCCCAGGCTCTGGGTGTCAGATGAAAGGTGGCGTCTGGGGCTCTAAGGACTTGCAGGGTCCTAGTTGCTGGCAGCTTTCGTTCTGGAAGGATCCAGCATAGTTTGTAGATTCCTGGCTTGGCACTGCCCTGCCTGCCAGGCCAAGTGGCCACAAATGAAGGCCATTTCCCATGGGAAAAACGAAGTCCTTTCCCCAGGGTCTCAGGAATATGTTCAAGGTGGCGTTTGAGGCTCTAAGTACTTCCAGGGCCCTAGTTGCTGGCAGCTTTTCTTTTGGAAAAATCCAGCAACGATTGCATCATTCTAGCTAGGCTCCCACTTTCTGCCAGGGTGAGTGGCTGCCAAGGGAGGCCATTTGCCATGGGAAAAAGAAGTCCTTTCCCCAGGGTCTGGGTGTCAGATGAAAGGTGGCCTTTGGGGTTCTGAGGACTTGTAGGGTAGTACTTACTGGCTAGAGTAGAGGAAATGGATTCTATTTGAATATCTGTCCCACAGGTCCTGGTTGTCCTTGATGGGCTGCAGCTGTGAGCATTGAAGAGAACTGGGATAAAAGGGGGCGGCGTAGCCATTCAGGGAGAGCCTTGAAGGAGCCCTGAACTGGGAAAGAACAGCATGCAGAAGAAAGCGTCTGTGCTGTGAAGATCTGCAGCCATAAGAACACACCGAGGAGGTATGGACTTTAGCAATCTGAGAACAGCATGATGGGACTCTAGAGAAATAGAAGAACAACAAGTGGTAGCTTTAGATTTGGAGCAATCCAGCAAAGCTTGCAAATTTCTTGCTGGGCACCACCCTCTTGGTCAGGGCGAGTGGCCAGAAATGGAGGCCATTTTCCATGGGGAAAACGAAGTCATTGGCCCAGGCTCTGGGTGTCAGATGACTGGTGGCATCTGGGGCTCTAAGGACTTGCAGGGTCCTAGTTGCTGGCAGCTTTCGTTCTGGAAGGATCCAGCAGAGTTTGTAGATTCCTGGCTTGGCACTGCCCTGCCTGCCAGGCAGAGTGGCCACAAATGAAGGCCATTTTCCATGGGAAAAACGAAGTCCTTTCCCCAGGGTCTCAGGAATATGTTCAAGGTGGCGTTTGAGGCTCTAAGTACTTCCAGGGCCCTAGTTGCTGCCAGCTTTTCTTTTGGAAAAATCCAGCAACGATTGCATCATTCTAGCTAGGCTCCCACTTTCTGCCAGGGTGAGTGGCTGCCAAGGGAGGCCATTTGCCATGGGAAAAAGAAGTCCTTTCCCCAGGGTCTGGGTGTCAGATGAAAGGTGGCCTTTGGGGTTCTGAGGACTTGTAGGGTAGTACTTACTGGCTAGAGTAGAGGAAATGGATTCTATTTGAATATCTGTCCCACAGGTCCTGGTTGTCCTTGATGGGCTGCAGCTGTGAGCATTGAAGAGAACTGGGATAAAAGGGGGCGGCGTAGCCATTCAGGGAGAGCCTTGAAGGAGCCCTGAACTGGGAAAGAACAGCATGCAGAAGAAAGCCTCTGTGCTGTGAAGATCTGCAGCCATAAGAACACACCGAGGAGGTATGGACTTTAGCAATCTGAGAACAGCATGATGGGACTCTAGAGAAATAGAACAACAACAAGTGGTAGCTTTAGATTTGGAGCAATCCAGCAAAGCTTGCAAATTTCTTGCTGGGCACCACCCTCTTGGTCAGGGTGAGAGGCCAGAAATGGAGGCCATTTTCCATGGGGAAAACGAAGTCATTGGCCCAGGCTCTGGGTGTCAGATGAAAGGTGGCGTCTGGGGCTCTAAGGACTTGCAGGGTCCTAGTTGCTGGCAGCTTTCGTTCTGGAAGGATCCAGCATAGTTTGTAGATTCCTGGCTTGGCACTGCCCTGCCTGCCAGGCCAAGTGGCCACAAATGAAGGCCATTTCCCATGGGAAAAACGAAGTCCTTTCCCCAGGGTCTCAGGAATATGTTCAAGGTGGCGTTTGAGGCTCTAAGTACTTCCAGGGCCCTAGTTGCTGGCAGCTTTTCTTTTGGAAAAATCCAGCAACGATTGCATCATTCTAGCTAGGCTCCCACTTTCTGCCAGGGTGAGTGGCTGCCAAGGGAGGCCATTTGCCATGGGAAAAAGAAGTCCTTTCCCCAGGGTCTGGGTGTCAGATGAAAGGTGGCCTTTGGGGTTCTGAGGACTTGTAGGGTAGTACTTACTGGCTAGAGTAGAGGAAATGGATTCTATTTGAATATCTGTCCCACAGGTCCTGGTTGTCCTTGATGGGCTGCAGCTGTGAGCATTGAAGAGAACTGGGATAAAAGGGGGCGGCGTAGCCATTCAGGGAGAGCCTTGAAGGAGCCCTGAACTGGGAAAGAACAGCATGCAGAAGAAAGCGTCTGTGCTGTGAAGATCTGCAGCCATAAGAACACACCGAGGAGGTATGGACTTTAGCAATCTGAGAACAGCATGATGGGACTCTAGAGAAATAGAACAACAACAAGTGGCAGCTTTCGATTTGGAGCAATCCAGCAAAGCTTGCAAATTTCTTGCTGGGCACCACCCTCTTGGTCAGGGCGAGTGGCCAGAAATGGAGGCCATTTTCCATGGGGAAAACGAAGTCATTGGCCCAGGCTCTGGGTGTCAGATGACTGGTGGCATCTGGGGCTCTAAGGACTTGCAGGGTCCTAGTTGCTGGCAGCTTTCGTTCTGGAAGGATCCAGCAGAGTTTGTAGATTCCTGGCTTGGCACTGCCCTGCCTGCCAGGCCAAGTGGCCACAAATGAAGGCCATTTCCCATGGGAAAAACGAAGTCCTTTCCCCAGGGTCTCAGTAATATGTTCAAGGTGGCGTTTGAGGCTCTAAGTACTTCCAGGGCCCTAGTTGCTGGCAGCTTTTCTTTTGGAAAAATCCAGCAACGATTGCATCATTCTAGCTAGGCTCCCACTTTCTGCCAGGGTGAGTGGCTGCCAAGGGAGGCCATTTGCCATGGGAAAAAGAAGTCCTTTCCCCAGGGTCTGGGTGTCAGATGAAAGGTGGCCTTTGGGGTTCTGAGGACTTGTAGGGTAGTACTTACTGGCTAGAGTAGAGGAAATGGATTCTATTTGAATATCTGTCCCACAGGTCCTGGTTGTCCTTGATGGGCTGCAGCTGTGAGCATTGAAGAGAACTGGGATAAAAGGGGGCGGCGTAGCCATTCAGGGAGAGCCTTGAAGGAGCCCTGAACTGGGAAAGAACAGCATGCAGAAGAAAGCGTCTGTGCTGTGAAGATCTGCAGCCATAAGAACACACCGAGGAGGTATGGACTTTAGCAATCTGAGAACAGCATGATGGGACTCTAGAGAAATAGAAGAACAACAAGTGGCAGCTTTAGATTTGGAGCAATCCAGCAAAGCTTGCAAATTTCTTGCTGGGCACCACCCTCTTGGTCAGGGCGAGTGGCCAGAAATGGAGGCCATTTTCCATGGGGAAAACGAAGTCATTGGCCCAGGCTCTGGGTGTCAGATGACTGGTGGCATCTGGGGCTCTAAGGACTTGCAGGGTCCTAGTTGCTGGCAGCTTTCGTTCTGGAAGGATCCAGCAGAGTTTGTAGATTCCTGGCTTGGCACTGCCCTGCCTGCCAGGCAGAGTGGCCACAAATGAAGGCCATTTTCCATGGGAAAAACGAAGTCCTTTCCCCAGGGTCTCAGGAATATGTTCAAGGTGGCGTTTGAGGCTCTAAGTACTTCCAGGGCCCTAGTTGCTGCCAGCTTTTCTTTTGGAAAAATCCAGCAACGATTGCATCATTCTAGCTAGGCTCCCACTTTCTGCCAGGGTGAGTGGCTGCCAAGGGAGGCCATTTGCCATGGGAAAAAGAAGTCCTTTCCCCAGGGTCTGGGTGTCAGATGAAAGGTGGCCTTTGGGGTTCTGAGGACTTGTAGGGTAGTACTTACTGGCTAGAGTAGAGGAAATGGATTCTATTTGAATATCTGTCCCACAGGTCCTGGTTGTCCTTGATGGGCTGCAGCTGTGAGCATTGAAGAGAACTGGGATAAAAGGGGGCGGCGTAGCCATTCAGGGAGAGCCTTGAAGGAGCCCTGAACTGGGAAAGAACAGCATGCAGAAGAAAGCGTCTGTGCTGTGAAGATCTGCAGCCATAAGAACACACCGAGGAGGTATGGACTTTAGCAATCTGAGAACAGCATGATGGGACTCTAGAGAAATAGAACAACAACAAGTGGTAGCTTTAGATTTGGAGCAATCCAGCAAAGCTTGCAAATTTCTTGCTGGGCACCACCCTCTTGGTCAGGGTGAGAGGCCAGAAATGGAGGCCATTTTCCATGGGGAAAACGAAGTCATTGGCCCAGGCTCTGGGTGTCAGATGAAAGGTGGCGTCTGGGGCTCTAAGGACTTGCAGGGTCCTAGTTGCTGGCAGCTTTCGTTCTGGAAGGATCCAGCATAGTTTGTAGATTCCTGGCTTGGCACTGCCCTGCCTGCCAGGCCAAGTGGCCACAAATGAAGGCCATTTCCCATGGGAAAAACGAAGTCCTTTCCCCAGGGTCTCAGGAATATGTTCAAGGTGGCGTTTGAGGCTCTAAGTACTTCCAGGGCCCTAGTTGCTGGCAGCTTTTCTTTTGGAAAAATCCAGCAACGATTGCATCATTCTAGCTAGGCTCCCACTTTCTGCCAGGGTGAGTGGCTGCCAAGGGAGGCCATTTGCCATGGGAAAAAGAAGTCCTTTCCCCAGGGTCTGGGTGTCAGATGAAAGGTGGCCTTTGGGGTTCTGAGGACTTGTAGGGTAGTACTTACTGGCTAGAGTAGAGGAAATGGATTCTATTTGAATATCTGTCCCACAGGTCCTGGTTGTCCTTGATGGGCTGCAGCTGTGAGCATTGAAGAGAACTGGGATAAAAGGGGGCGGCGTAGCCATTCAGGGAGAGCCTTGAAGGAGCCCTGAACTGGGAAAGAACAGCATGCAGAAGAAAGCGTCTGTGCTGTGAAGATCTGCAGCCATAAGAACACACCGAGGAGGTATGGACTTTAGCAATCTGAGAACAGCATGATGGGACTCTAGAGAAATAGAAGAACAACAAGTGGCAGCTTTCGATTTGGAGCAATCCAGCAAAGCTTGCAAATTTCTTGCTGGGCACCACCCTCTTGGTCAGGGCGAGTGGCCAGAAATGGAGGCCATTTTCCATGGGGAAAACGAAGTCATTGGCCCAGGCTCTGGGTGTCAGATGACTGGTGGCATCTGGGGCTGTAAGGACTTGCAGGGTCCTAGTTGCTGGCAGCTTTCGTTCTGGAAGGATCCAGCAGAGTTTGTAGATTCCTGGCTTGGCACTGCCCTGCCTGCCAGGCCAAGTGGCCACAAATGAAGGCCATTTTCCATGGGAAAAACGAAGTCCTTTCCCCAGGGTCTCAGGAATATGTTCAAGGTGGCGTTTGAGGCTCTAAGTACTTCCAGGGCCCTAGTTGCTGCCAGCTTTTCTTTTGGAAAAATCCAGCAACGATTGCATCATTCTAGCTAGGCTCCCACTTTCTGCCAGGGTGAGTGGCTGCCAAGGGAGGCCATTTGCCATGGGAAAAAGAAGTCCTTTCCCCAGGGTCTGGGTGTCAGATGAAAGGTGGCCTTTGGGGTTCTGAGGACTTGTAGGGTAGTACTTACTGGCTAGAGTAGAGGAAATGGATTCTATTTGAATATCTGTCCCACAGGTCCTGGTTGTCCTTGATGGGCTGCAGCTGTGAGCATTGAAGAGAACTGGGATAAAAGGGGGCGGCGTAGCCATTCAGGGAGAGCCTTGAAGGAGCCCTGAACTGGGAAAGAACAGCATGCAGAAGAAAGCGTCTGTGCTGTGAAGATCTGCAGCCATAAGAACACACCGAGGAGGTATGGACTTTAGCAATCTGAGAACAGCATGATGGGACTCTAGAGAAATAGAAGAACAACAAGTGGTAGCTTTAGATTTGGAGCAATCCAGCAAAGCTTGCAAATTTCTTGCTGGGCACCACCCTCTTGGTCAGGGCGAGTGGCCAGAAATGGAGGCCATTTTCCATGGGGAAAACGAAGTCATTGGCCCAGGCTCTGGGTGTCAGATGACTGGTGGCATCTGGGGCTGTAAGGACTTGCAGGGTCCTAGTTGCTGGCAGCTTTCGTTCTGGAAGGATCCAGCAGAGTTTGTAGATTCCTGGCTTGGCACTGCCCTGCCTGCCAGGCAGAGTGGCCACAAATGAAGGCCATTTTCCATGGGAAAAACGAAGTCCTTTCCCCAGGGTCTCAGGAATATGTTCAAGGTGGCGTTTGAGGCTCTAAGTACTTCCAGGGCCCTAGTTGCTGCCAGCTTTTCTTTTGGAAAAATCCAGCAACGATTGCATCATTCTAGCTAGGCTCCCACTTTCTGCCAGGGTGAGTGGCTGCCAAGGGAGGCCATTTGCCATGGGAAAAAGAAGTCCTTTCCCCAGGGTCTGGGTGTCAGATGAAAGGTGGCCTTTGGGGTTCTGAGGACTTGTAGGGTAGTACTTACTGGCTAGAGTAGAGGAAATGGATTCTATTTGAATATCTGTCCCACAGGTCCTGGTTGTCCTTGATGGGCTGCAGCTGTGAGCATTGAAGAGAACTGGGATAAAAGGGGGCGGCGTAGCCATTCAGGGAGAGCCTTGAAGGAGCCCTGAACTGGGAAAGAACAGCATGCAGAAGAAAGCGTCTGTGCTGTGAAGATCTGCAGCCATAAGAACACACCGAGGAGGTATGGACTTTAGCAATCTGAGAACAGCATGATGGGACTCTAGAGAAATAGAACAACAACAAGTGGTAGCTTTAGATTTGGAGCAATCCAGCAAAGCTTGCAAATTTCTTGCTGGGCACCACCCTCTTGGTCAGGGTGAGAGGCCAGAAATGGAGGCCATTTTCCATGGGGAAAACGAAGTCATTGGCCCAGGCTCTGGGTGTCAGATGAAAGGTGGCGTCTGGGGCTCTAAGGACTTGCAGGGTCCTAGTTGCTGGCAGCTTTCGTTCTGGAAGGATCCAGCATAGTTTGTAGATTCCTGGCTTGGCACTGCCCTGCCTGCCAGGCCAAGTGGCCACAAATGAAGGCCATTTCCCATGGGAAAAACGAAGTCCTTTCCCCAGGGTCTCAGGAATATGTTCAAGGTGGCGTTTGAGGCTCTAAGTACTTCCAGGGCCCTAGTTGCTGGCAGCTTTTCTTTTGGAAAAATCCAGCAACGATTGCATCATTCTAGCTAGGCTCCCACTTTCTGCCAGGGTGAGTGGCTGCCAAGGGAGGCCATTTGCCATGGGAAAAAGAAGTCCTTTCCCCAGGGTCTGGGTGTCAGATGAAAGGTGGCCTTTGGGGTTCTGAGGACTTGTAGGGTAGTACTTACTGGCTAGAGTAGAGGAAATGGATTCTATTTGAATATCTGTCCCACAGGTCCTGGTTGTCCTTGATGGGCTGCAGCTGTGAGCATTGAAGAGAACTGGGATAAAAGGGGGCGGCGTAGCCATTCAGGGAGAGCCTTGAAGGAGCCCTGAACTGGGAAAGAACAGCATGCAGAAGAAAGCGTCTGTGCTGTGAAGATCTGCAGCCATAAGAACACACCGAGGAGGTATGGACTTTAGCAATCTGAGAACAGCATGATGGGACTCTAGAGAAATAGAACAACAACAAGTGGTAGCTTTAGATTTGGAGCAATCCAGCAAAGCTTGCAAATTTCTTGCTGGGCACCACCCTCTTGGTCAGGGTGAGAGGCCAGAAATGGAGGCCATTTTCCATGGGGAAAACGAAGTCATTGGCCCAGGCTCTGGGTGTCAGATGAAAGGTGGCGTCTGGGGCTCTAAGGACTTGCAGGGTCCTAGTTGCTGGCAGCTTTCGTTCTGGAAGGATCCAGCATAGTTTGTAGATTCCTGGCTTGGCACTGCCCTGCCTGCCAGGCCAAGTGGCCACAAATGAAGGCCATTTCCCATGGGAAAAACGAAGTCCTTTCCCCAGGGTCTCAGGAATATGTTCAAGGTGGCGTTTGAGGCTCTAAGTACTTCCAGGGCCCTAGTTGCTGGCAGCTTTTCTTTTGGAAAAATCCAGCAACGATTGCATCATTCTAGCTAGGCTCCCACTTTCTGCCAGGGTGAGTGGCTGCCAAGGGAGGCCATTTGCCATGGGAAAAAGAAGTCCTTTCCCCAGGGTCTGGGTGTCAGATGAAAGGTGGCCTTTGGGGTTCTGAGGACTTGTAGGGTAGTACTTACTGGCTAGAGTAGAGGAAATGGATTCTATTTGAATATCTGTCCCACAGGTCCTGGTTGTCCTTGATGGGCTGCAGCTGTGAGCATTGAAGAGAACTGGGATAAAAGGGGGCGGCGTAGCCATTCAGGGAGAGCCTTGAAGGAGCCCTGAACTGGGAAAGAACAGCATGCAGAAGAAAGCGTCTGTGCTGTGAAGATCTGCAGCCATAAGAACACACCGAGGAGGTATGGACTTTAGCAATCTGAGAACAGCATGATGGGACTCTAGAGAAATAGAACAACAACAAGTGGTAGCTTTAGATTTGGAGCAATCCAGCAAAGCTTGCAAATTTCTTGCTGGGCACCACCCTCTTGGTCAGGGTGAGAGGCCAGAAATGGAGGCCATTTTCCATGGGGAAAACGAAGTCATTGGCCCAGGCTCTGGGTGTCAGATGAAAGGTGGCGTCTGGGGCTCTAAGGACTTGCAGGGTCCTAGTTGCTGGCAGCTTTCGTTCTGGAAGGATCCAGCATAGTTTGTAGATTCCTGGCTTGGCACTGCCCTGCCTGCCAGGCCAAGTGGCCACAAATGAAGGCCATTTCCCATGGGAAAAACGAAGTCCTTTCCCCAGGGTCTCAGGAATATGTTCAAGGTGGCGTTTGAGGCTCTAAGTACTTCCAGGGCCCTAGTTGCTGGCAGCTTTTCTTTTGGAAAAATCCAGCAACGATTGCATCATTCTAGCTAGGCTCCCACTTTCTGCCAGGGTGAGTGGCTGCCAAGGGAGGCCATTTGCCATGGGAAAAAGAAGTCCTTTCCCCAGGGTCTGGGTGTCAGATGAAAGGTGGCCTTTGGGGTTCTGAGGACTTGTAGGGTAGTACTTACTGGCTAGAGTAGAGGAAATGGATTCTATTTGAATATCTGTCCCACAGGTCCTGGTTGTCCTTGATGGGCTGCAGCTGTGAGCATTGAAGAGAACTGGGATAAAAGGGGGCGGCGTAGCCATTCAGGGAGAGCCTTGAAGGAGCCCTGAACTGGGAAAGAACAGCATGCAGAAGAAAGCGTCTGTGCTGTGAAGATCTGCAGCCATAAGAACACACCGAGGAGGTATGGACTTTAGCAATCTGAGAACAGCATGATGGGACTCTAGAGAAATAGAAGAACAACAAGTGGCAGCTTTCGATTTGGAGCAATCCAGCAAAGCTTGCAAATTTCTTGCTGGGCACCACCCTCTTGGTCAGGGCGAGTGGCCAGAAATGGAGGCCATTTTCCATGGGGAAAACGAAGTCATTGGCCCAGGCTCTGGGTGTCAGATGACTGGTGGCATCTGGGGCTGTAAGGACTTGCAGGGTCCTAGTTGCTGGCAGCTTTCGTTCTGGAAGGATCCAGCAGAGTTTGTAGATTCCTGGCTTGGCACTGCCCTGCCTGCCAGGCCAAGTGGCCACAAATGAAGGCCATTTTCCATGGGAAAAACGAAGTCCTTTCCCCAGGGTCTCAGGAATATGTTCAAGGTGGCGTTTGAGGCTCTAAGTACTTCCAGGGCCCTAGTTGCTGCCAGCTTTTCTTTTGGAAAAATCCAGCAACGATTGCATCATTCTAGCTAGGCTCCCACTTTCTGCCAGGGTGAGTGGCTGCCAAGGGAGGCCATTTGCCATGGGAAAAAGAAGTCCTTTCCCCAGGGTCTGGGTGTCAGATGAAAGGTGGCCTTTGGGGTTCTGAGGACTTGTAGGGTAGTACTTACTGGCTAGAGTAGAGGAAATGGATTCTATTTGAATATCTGTCCCACAGGTCCTGGTTGTCCTTGATGGGCTGCAGCTGTGAGCATTGAAGAGAACTGGGATAAAAGGGGGCGGCGTAGCCATTCAGGGAGAGCCTTGAAGGAGCCCTGAACTGGGAAAGAACAGCATGCAGAAGAAAGCGTCTGTGCTGTGAAGATCTGCAGCCATAAGAACACACCGAGGAGGTATGGACTTTAGCAATCTGAGAACAGCATGATGGGACTCTAGAGAAATAGAAGAACAACAAGTGGTAGCTTTAGATTTGGAGCAATCCAGCAAAGCTTGCAAATTTCTTGCTGGGCACCACCCTCTTGGTCAGGGCGAGTGGCCAGAAATGGAGGCCATTTTCCATGGGGAAAACGAAGTCATTGGCCCAGGCTCTGGGTGTCAGATGACTGGTGGCATCTGGGGCTGTAAGGACTTGCAGGGTCCTAGTTGCTGGCAGCTTTCGTTCTGGAAGGATCCAGCAGAGTTTGTAGATTCCTGGCTTGGCACTGCCCTGCCTGCCAGGCAGAGTGGCCACAAATGAAGGCCATTTTCCATGGGAAAAACGAAGTCCTTTCCCCAGGGTCTCAGGAATATGTTCAAGGTGGCGTTTGAGGCTCTAAGTACTTCCAGGGCCCTAGTTGCTGCCAGCTTTTCTTTTGGAAAAATCCAGCAACGATTGCATCATTCTAGCTAGGCTCCCACTTTCTGCCAGGGTGAGTGGCTGCCAAGGGAGGCCATTTGCCATGGGAAAAAGAAGTCCTTTCCCCAGGGTCTGGGTGTCAGATGAAAGGTGGCCTTTGGGGTTCTGAGGACTTGTAGGGTAGTACTTACTGGCTAGAGTAGAGGAAATGGATTCTATTTGAATATCTGTCCCACAGGTCCTGGTTGTCCTTGATGGGCTGCAGCTGTGAGCATTGAAGAGAACTGGGATAAAAGGGGGCGGCGTAGCCATTCAGGGAGAGCCTTGAAGGAGCCCTGAACTGGGAAAGAACAGCATGCAGAAGAAAGCGTCTGTGCTGTGAAGATCTGCAGCCATAAGAACACACCGAGGAGGTATGGACTTTAGCAATCTGAGAACAGCATGATGGGACTCTAGAGAAATAGAACAACAACAAGTGGTAGCTTTAGATTTGGAGCAATCCAGCAAAGCTTGCAAATTTCTTGCTGGGCACCACCCTCTTGGTCAGGGTGAGAGGCCAGAAATGGAGGCCATTTTCCATGGGGAAAACGAAGTCATTGGCCCAGGCTCTGGGTGTCAGATGAAAGGTGGCGTCTGGGGCTCTAAGGACTTGCAGGGTCCTAGTTGCTGGCAGCTTTCGTTCTGGAAGGATCCAGCATAGTTTGTAGATTCCTGGCTTGGCACTGCCCTGCCTGCCAGGCCAAGTGGCCACAAATGAAGGCCATTTCCCATGGGAAAAACGAAGTCCTTTCCCCAGGGTCTCAGGAATATGTTCAAGGTGGCGTTTGAGGCTCTAAGTACTTCCAGGGCCCTAGTTGCTGGCAGCTTTTCTTTTGGAAAAATCCAGCAACGATTGCATCATTCTAGCTAGGCTCCCACTTTCTGCCAGGGTGAGTGGCTGCCAAGGGAGGCCATTTGCCATGGGAAAAAGAAGTCCTTTCCCCAGGGTCTGGGTGTCAGATGAAAGGTGGCCTTTGGGGTTCTGAGGACTTGTAGGGTAGTACTTACTGGCTAGAGTAGAGGAAATGGATTCTATTTGAATATCTGTCCCACAGGTCCTGGTTGTCCTTGATGGGCTGCAGCTGTGAGCATTGAAGAGAACTGGGATAAAAGGGGGCGGCGTAGCCATTCAGGGAGAGCCTTGAAGGAGCCCTGAACTGGGAAAGAACAGCATGCAGAAGAAAGCGTCTGTGCTGTGAAGATCTGCAGCCATAAGAACACACCGAGGAGGTATGGACTTTAGCAATCTGAGAACAGCATGATGGGACTCTAGAGAAATAGAACAACAACAAGTGGTAGCTTTAGATTTGGAGCAATCCAGCAAAGCTTGCAAATTTCTTGCTGGGCACCACCCTCTTGGTCAGGGTGAGAGGCCAGAAATGGAGGCCATTTTCCATGGGGAAAACGAAGTCATTGGCCCAGGCTCTGGGTGTCAGATGAAAGGTGGCGTCTGGGGCTCTAAGGACTTGCAGGGTCCTAGTTGCTGGCAGCTTTCGTTCTGGAAGGATCCAGCATAGTTTGTAGATTCCTGGCTTGGCACTGCCCTGCCTGCCAGGCCAAGTGGCCACAAATGAAGGCCATTTCCCATGGGAAAAACGAAGTCCTTTCCCCAGGGTCTCAGGAATATGTTCAAGGTGGCGTTTGAGGCTCTAAGTACTTCCAGGGCCCTAGTTGCTGGCAGCTTTTCTTTTGGAAAAATCCAGCAACGATTGCATCATTCTAGCTAGGCTCCCACTTTCTGCCAGGGTGAGTGGCTGCCAAGGGAGGCCATTTGCCATGGGAAAAAGAAGTCCTTTCCCCAGGGTCTGGGTGTCAGATGAAAGGTGGCCTTTGGGGTTCTGAGGACTTGTAGGGTAGTACTTACTGGCTAGAGTAGAGGAAATGGATTCTATTTGAATATCTGTCCCACAGGTCCTGGTTGTCCTTGATGGGCTGCAGCTGTGAGCATTGAAGAGAACTGGGATAAAAGGGGGCGGCGTAGCCATTCAGGGAGAGCCTTGAAGGAGCCCTGAACTGGGAAAGAACAGCATGCAGAAGAAAGCGTCTGTGCTGTGAAGATCTGCAGCCATAAGAACACACCGAGGAGGTATGGACTTTAGCAATCTGAGAACAGCATGATGGGACTCTAGAGAAATAGAACAACAACAAGTGGTAGCTTTAGATTTGGAGCAATCCAGCAAAGCTTGCAAATTTCTTGCTGGGCACCACCCTCTTGGTCAGGGCGAGTGGCCAGAAATGGAGGCCATTTTCCATGGGGAAAACGAAGTCATTGGCCCAGGCTCTGGGTGTCAGATGACTGGTGGCATCTGGGGCTGTAAGGACTTGCAGGGTCCTAGTTGCTGGCAGCTTTCGTTCTGGAAGGATCCAGCAGAGTTTGTAGATTCCTGGCTTGGCACTGCCCTGCCTGCCAGGCCAAGTGGCCACAAATGAAGGCCATTTTCCATGGGAAAAACGAAGTCCTTTCCCCAGGGTCTCAGGAATATGTTCAAGGTGGCGTTTGAGGCTCTAAGTACTTCCAGGGCCCTAGTTGCTGCCAGCTTTTCTTTTGGAAAAATCCAGCAACGATTGCATCATTCTAGCTAGGCTCCCACTTTCTGCCAGGGTGAGTGGCTGCCAAGGGAGGCCATTTGCCATGGGAAAAAGAAGTCCTTTCCCCAGGGTCTGGGTGTCAGATGAAAGGTGGCCTTTGGGGTTCTGAGGACTTGTAGGGTAGTACTTACTGGCTAGAGTAGAGGAAATGGATTCTATTTGAATATCTGTCCCACAGGTCCTGGTTGTCCTTGATGGGCTGCAGCTGTGAGCATTGAAGAGAACTGGGATAAAAGGGGGCGGCGTAGCCATTCAGGGAGAGCCTTGAAGGAGCCCTGAACTGGGAAAGAACAGCATGCAGAAGAAAGCGTCTGTGCTGTGAAGATCTGCAGCCATAAGAACACACCGAGGAGGTATGGACTTTAGCAATCTGAGAACAGCATGATGGGACTCTAGAGAAATAGAAGAACAACAAGTGGTAGCTTTAGATTTGGAGCAATCCAGCAAAGCTTGCAAATTTCTTGCTGGGCACCACCCTCTTGGTCAGGGCGAGTGGCCAGAAATGGAGGCCATTTTCCATGGGGAAAACGAAGTCATTGGCCCAGGCTCTGGGTGTCAGATGACTGGTGGCATCTGGGGCTGTAAGGACTTGCAGGGTCCTAGTTGCTGGCAGCTTTCGTTCTGGAAGGATCCAGCAGAGTTTGTAGATTCCTGGCTTGGCACTGCCCTGCCTGCCAGGCAGAGTGGCCACAAATGAAGGCCATTTTCCATGGGAAAAACGAAGTCCTTTCCCCAGGGTCTCAGGAATATGTTCAAGGTGGCGTTTGAGGCTCTAAGTACTTCCAGGGCCCTAGTTGCTGGCAGCTTTTCTTTTGGAAAAATCCAGCAACGATTGCATCATTCTAGCTAGGCTCCCACTTTCTGCCAGGGTGAGTGGCTGCCAAGGGAGGCCATTTGCCATGGGAAAAAGAAGTCCTTTCCCCAGGGTCTGGGTGTCAGATGAAAGGTGGCCTTTGGGGTTCTGAGGACTTGTAGGGTAGTACTTACTGGCTAGAGTAGAGGAAATGGATTCTATTTGAATATCTGTCCCACAGGTCCTGGTTGTCCTTGATGGGCTGCAGCTGTGAGCATTGAAGAGAACTGGGATAAAAGGGGGCGGCGTAGCCATTCAGGGAGAGCCTTGAAGGAGCCCTGAACTGGGAAAGAACAGCATGCAGAAGAAAGCGTCTGTGCTGTGAAGATCTGCAGCCATAAGAACACACCGAGGAGGTATGGACTTTAGCAATCTGAGAACAGCATGATGGGACTCTAGAGAAATAGAACAACAACAAGTGGTAGCTTTAGATTTGGAGCAATCCAGCAAAGCTTGCAAATTTCTTGCTGGGCACCACCCTCTTGGTCAGGGTGAGAGGCCAGAAATGGAGGCCATTTTCCATGGGGAAAACGAAGTCATTGGCCCAGGCTCTGGGTGTCAGATGAAAGGTGGCGTCTGGGGCTCTAAGGACTTGCAGGGTCCTAGTTGCTGGCAGCTTTCGTTCTGGAAGGATCCAGCAGAGTTTGTAGATTCCTGGCTTGGCACTGCCCTGCCTGCCAGGCCAAGTGGCCACAAATGAAGGCCATTTCCCATGGGAAAAACGAAGTCCTTTCCCCAGGGTCTCAGGAATATGTTCAAGGTGGCGTTTGAGGCTCTAAGTACTTCCAGGGCCCTAGTTGCTGGCAGCTTTTCTTTTGGAAAAATCCAGCAACGATTGCATCATTCTAGCTAGGCTCCCACTTTCTGCCAGGGTGAGTGGCTGCCAAGGGAGGCCATTTGCCATGGGAAAAAGAAGTCCTTTCCCCAGGGTCTGGGTGTCAGATGAAAGGTGGCCTTTGGGGTTCTGAGGACTTGTAGGGTAGTACTTACTGGCTAGAGTAGAGGAAATGGATTCTATTTGAATATCTGTCCCACAGGTCCTGGTTGTCCTTGATGGGCTGCAGCTGTGAGCATTGAAGAGAACTGGGATAAAAGGGGGCGGCGTAGCCATTCAGGGAGAGCCTTGAAGGAGCCCTGAACTGGGAAAGAACAGCATGCAGAAGAAAGCGTCTGTGCTGTGAAGATCTGCAGCCATAAGAACACACCGAGGAGGTATGGACTTTAGCAATCTGAGAACAGCATGATGGGACTCTAGAGAAATAGAACAACAACAAGTGGTAGCTTTAGATTTGGAGCAATCCAGCAAAGCTTGCAAATTTCTTGCTGGGCACCACCCTCTTGGTCAGGGTGAGAGGCCAGAAATGGAGGCCATTTTCCATGGGGAAAACGAAGTCATTGGCCCAGGCTCTGGGTGTCAGATGAAAGGTGGCGTCTGGGGCTCTAAGGACTTGCAGGGTCCTAGTTGCTGGCAGCTTTCGTTCTGGAAGGATCCAGCATAGTTTGTAGATTCCTGGCTTGGCACTGCCCTGCCTGCCAGGCCAAGTGGCCACAAATGAAGGCCATTTCCCATGGGAAAAACGAAGTCCTTTCCCCAGGGTCTCAGGAATATGTTCAAGGTGGCGTTTGAGGCTCTAAGTACTTCCAGGGCCCTAGTTGCTGGCAGCTTTTCTTTTGGAAAAATCCAGCAACGATTGCATCATTCTAGCTAGGCTCCCACTTTCTGCCAGGGTGAGTGGCTGCCAAGGGAGGCCATTTGCCATGGGAAAAAGAAGTCCTTTCCCCAGGGTCTGGGTGTCAGATGAAAGGTGGCCTTTGGGGTTCTGAGGACTTGTAGGGTAGTACTTACTGGCTAGAGTAGAGGAAATGGATTCTATTTGAATATCTGTCCCACAGGTCCTGGTTGTCCTTGATGGGCTGCAGCTGTGAGCATTGAAGAGAACTGGGATAAAAGGGGGCGGCGTAGCCATTCAGGGAGAGCCTTGAAGGAGCCCTGAACTGGGAAAGAACAGCATGCAGAAGAAAGCGTCTGTGCTGTGAAGATCTGCAGCCATAAGAACACACCGAGGAGGTATGGACTTTAGCAATCTGAGAACAGCATGATGGGACTCTAGAGAAATAGAACAACAACAAGTGGTAGCTTTAGATTTGGAGCAATCCAGCAAAGCTTGCAAATTTCTTGCTGGGCACCACCCTCTTGGTCAGGGTGAGAGGCCAGAAATGGAGGCCATTTTCCATGGGGAAAACGAAGTCATTGGCCCAGGCTCTGGGTGTCAGATGAAAGGTGGCGTCTGGGGCTCTAAGGACTTGCAGGGTCCTAGTTGCTGGCAGCTTTCGTTCTGGAAGGATCCAGCATAGTTTGTAGATTCCTGGCTTGGCACTGCCCTGCCTGCCAGGCCAAGTGGCCACAAATGAAGGCCATTTCCCATGGGAAAAACGAAGTCCTTTCCCCAGGGTCTCAGGAATATGTTCAAGGTGGCGTTTGAGGCTCTAAGTACTTCCAGGGCCCTAGTTGCTGGCAGCTTTTCTTTTGGAAAAATCCAGCAACGATTGCATCATTCTAGCTAGGCTCCCACTTTCTGCCAGGGTGAGTGGCTGCCAAGGGAGGCCATTTGCCATGGGAAAAAGAAGTCCTTTCCCCAGGGTCTGGGTGTCAGATGAAAGGTGGCCTTTGGGGTTCTGAGGACTTGTAGGGTAGTACTTACTGGCTAGAGTAGAGGAAATGGATTCTATTTGAATATCTGTCCCACAGGTCCTGGTTGTCCTTGATGGGCTGCAGCTGTGAGCATTGAAGAGAACTGGGATAAAAGGGGGCGGCGTAGCCATTCAGGGAGAGCCTTGAAGGAGCCCTGAACTGGGAAAGAACAGCATGCAGAAGAAAGCGTCTGTGCTGTGAAGATCTGCAGCCATAAGAACACACCGAGGAGGTATGGACTTTAGCAATCTGAGAACAGCATGATGGGACTCTAGAGAAATAGAACAACAACAAGTGGCAGCTTTCGATTTGGAGCAATCCAGCAAAGCTTGCAAATTTCTTGCTGGGCACCACCCTCTTGGTCAGGGCGAGTGGCCAGAAATGGAGGCCATTTTCCATGGGGAAAACGAAGTCATTGGCCCAGGCTCTGGGTGTCAGATGACTGGTGGCATCTGGGGCTCTAAGGACTTGCAGGGTCCTAGTTGCTGGCAGCTTTCGTTCTGGAAGGATCCAGCAGAGTTTGTAGATTCCTGGCTTGGCACTGCCCTGCCTGCCAGGCCAAGTGGCCACAAATGAAGGCCATTTTCCATGGGAAAAACGAAGTCCTTTCCCCAGGGTCTCAGTAATATGTTCAAGGTGGCGTTTGAGGCTCTAAGTACTTCCAGGGCCCTAGTTGCTGCCAGCTTTTCTTTTGGAAAAATCCAGCAACGATTGCATCATTCTAGCTAGGCTCCCACTTTCTGCCAGGGTGAGTGGCTGCCAAGGGAGGCCATTTGCCATGGGAAAAAGAAGTCCTTTCCCCAGGGTCTGGGTGTCAGATGAAAGGTGGCCTTTGGGGTTCTGAGGACTTGTAGGGTACTACTTACTGGCTAGAGTAGAGGAAATGGATTCTATTTGAATATCTGTCTAGAGGCTTTGCCCCACAGGTCCTGGTTGTCCTTGATGGGCTGCAGCTGTGAGCATTGAAGAGAACTGGGATAAAAGGGGGCGGCGTAGCCATTCAGGGAGAGCCTTGAAGGAGCCCTGAACTGGGAAAGAACAGCATGCAGAAGAAAGCGTCTGTGCTGTGAAGATCTGCAGCCATAAGAACACACCGAGGAGGTATGGACTTTAGCAATCTGAGAACAGCATGATGGGACTCTAGAGAAATAGAACAACAACAAGTGGTAGCTTTCGATTTGGAGCAATCCAGCAAAGCTTGCAAATTTCTTGCTGGGCACCACCCTCTTGGTCAGGGCGAGTGGCCAGAAATGGAGGCCATTTTCCATGGGGAAAACGAAGTCATTGGCCCAGGCTCTGGGTGTCAGATGACTGGTGGCATCTGGGGCTCTAAGGACTTGCAGGGTCCTAGTTGCTGGCAGCTTTCGTTCTGGAAGGATCCAGCAGAGTTTGTAGATTCCTGGCTTGGCACTGCCCTGCCTGCCAGGCCAAGTGGCCACAAATGAAGGCCATTTTCCATGGGAAAAACGAAGTCCTTTCCCCAGGGTCTCAGGAATATGTTCAAGGTGGCGTTTGAGGCTCTAAGTACTTCCAGGGCCCTAGTTGCTGCCAGCTTTTCTTTTGGAAAAATCCAGCAACGATTGCATCATTCTAGCTAGGCTCCCACTTTCTGCCAGGGTGAGTGGCTGCCAAGGGAGGCCATTTGCCATGGGAAAAAGAAGTCCTTTCCCCAGGGTCTGGGTGTCAGATGAAAGGTGGCCTTTGGGGTTCTGAGGACTTGTAGGGTAGTACTTACTGGCTAGAGTAGAGGAAATGGATTCTATTTGAATATCTGTCCCACAGGTCCTGGTTGTCCTTGATGGGCTGCAGCTGTGAGCATTGAAGAGAACTGGGATAAAAGGGGGCGGCGTAGCCATTCAGGGAGAGCCTTGAAGGAGCCCTGAACTGGGAAAGAACAGCATGCAGAAGAAAGCGTCTGTGCTGTGAAGATCTGCAGCCATAAGAACACACCGAGGAGGTATGGACTTTAGCAATCTGAGAACAGCATGATGGGACTCTAGAGAAATAGAAGAACAACAAGTGGTAGCTTTAGATTTGGAGCAATCCAGCAAAGCTTGCAAATTTCTTGCTGGGCACCACCCTCTTGGTCAGGGTGAGAGGCCAGAAATGGAGGCCATTTTCCATGGGGAAAACGAAGTCATTGGCCCAGGCTCTGGGTGTCAGATGAAAGGTGGCGTCTGGGGCTCTAAGGACTTGCAGGGTCCTAGTTGCTGGCAGCTTTCGTTCTGGAAGGATCCAGCAGAGTTTGTAGATTCCTGGCTTGGCACTGCCCTGCCTGCCAGGCCAAGTGGCCACAAATGAAGGCCATTTCCCATGGGAAAAACGAAGTCCTTTCCCCAGGGTCTCAGTAATATGTTCAAGGTGGCGTTGAGGCTCTAAGTACTTCCAGGGCCCTAGTTGCTGGCAGCTTTTCTTTTGGAAAAATCCAGCAACGATTGCATCATTCTAGCTAGGCTCCCACTTTCTGCCAGGGTGAGTGGCTGCCAAGGGAGGCCATTTGCCATGGGAAAAAGAAGTCCTTTCCCCAGGGTCTGGGTGTCAGATGAAAGGTGGCCTTTGGGGTTCTGAGGACTTGTAGGGTAGTACTTACTGGCTAGAGTAGAGGAAATGGATTCTATTTGAATATCTGTCCCACAGGTCCTGGTTGTCCTTGATGGGCTGCAGCTGTGAGCATTGAAGAGAACTGGGATAAAAGGGGGCGGCGTAGCCATTCAGGAGAGCCTTGAAGGAGCCCTGAACTGGGAAAGAACAGCATGCAGAAGAAAGCGTCTGTGCTGTGAAGATCTGCAGCCATAAGAACACACCGAGGAGGTATGGACTTTAGCAATCTGAGAACAGCATGATGGGACTCTAGAGAAATAGAACAACAACAAGTGGCAGCTTTCGATTTGGAGCAATCCAGCAAAGCTTGCAAATTTCTTGCTGGGCACCACCCTCTTGGTCAGGGCGAGTGGCCAGAAATGGAGGCCATTTTCCATGGGGAAAACGAAGTCATTGGCCCAGGCTCTGGGTGTCAGATGACTGGTGGCATCTGGGGCTCTAAGGACTTGCAGGGTCCTAGTTGCTGGCAGCTTTCGTTCTGGAAGGATCCAGCAGAGTTTGTAGATTCCTGGCTTGGCACTGCCCTGCCTGCCAGGCCAAGTGGCCACAAATGAAGGCCATTTTCCATGGGAAAAACGAAGTCCTTTCCCCAGGGTCTCAGTAATATGTTCAAGGTGGCGTTTGAGGCTCTAAGTACTTCCAGGGCCCTAGTTGCTGGCAGCTTTTCTTTTGGAAAAATCCAGCAACGATTGCATCATTCTAGCTAGGCTCCCACTTTCTGCCAGGGTGAGTGGCTGCCAAGGGAGGCCATTTGCCATGGGAAAAAGAAGTCCTTTCCCCAGGGTCTGGGTGTCAGATGAAAGGTGGCCTTTGGGGTTCTGAGGACTTGTAGGGTACTACTTACTGGCTAGAGTAGAGGAAATGGATTCTATTTGAATATCTGTCTAGAGGCTTTGCCCACAGGTCCTGGTTGTCCTTGATGGGCTGCAGCTGTGAGCATTGAAGAGAACTGGGATAAAAGGGGGCGGCGTAGCCATTCAGGGAGAGCCTTGAAGGAGCCCTGAACTGGGAAAGAACAGCATGCAGAAGAAAGCGTCTGTGCTGTGAAGATCTGCAGCCATAAGAACACACCGAGGAGGTATGGACTTTAGCAATCTGAGAACAGCATGATGGGACTCTAGAGAAATAGAACAACAACAAGTGGTAGCTTTCGATTTGGAGCAATCCAGCAAAGCTTGCAAATTTCTTGCTGGGCACCACCCTCTTGGTCAGGGCGAGTGGCCAGAAATGGAGGCCATTTTCCATGGGGAAAACGAAGTCATTGGCCCAGGCTCTGGGGTGTCAGATGACTGGTGGCATCTGGGGCTGTAAGGACTTGCAGGGTCCTAGTTGCTGGCAGCTTTCGTTCTGGAAGGATCCAGCAGAGTTTGTAGATTCCTGGCTTGGCACTGCCCTGCCTGCCAGGCAGAGTGGCCACAAATGAAGGCCATTTTCCATGGGAAAAACGAAGTCCTTTCCCCAGGGTCTCAGTAATATGTTCAAGGTGGCGTTGAGGCTCTAAGTACTTCCAGGGCCCTAGTTGCTGGCAGCTTTTCTTTTGGAAAAATCCAGCAACGATTGCATCATTCTAGCTAGGCTCCCACTTTCTGCCAGGGTGAGTGGCTGCCAAGGGAGGCCATTTGCCATGGGAAAAAGAAGTCCTTTCCCCAGGGTCTGGGTGTCAGATGAAAGGTGGCCTTTGGGGTTCTGAGGACTTGTAGGGTAGTACTTACTGGCTAGAGTAGAGGAAATGGATTCTATTTGAATATCTGTCTAGAGGCTTTGCCCCACAGGTCCTGGTTGTCCTTGATGGGCTGCAGCTGTGAGCATTGAAGAGAACTGGGATAAAAGGGGGCGGCGTAGCCATTCAGGGAGAGCCTTGAAGGAGCCCTGAACTGGGAAAGAACAGCATGCAGAAGAAAGCGTCTGTGCTGTGAAGATCTGCAGCCATAAGAACACACCGAGGAGGTATGGACTTTAGCAATCTGAGAACAGCATGATGGGACTCTAGAGAAATAGAACAACAACAAGTGGCAGCTTTCGATTTGGAGCAATCCAGCAAAGCTTGCAAATTTCTTGCTGGGCACCACCCTCTTGGTCAGGGCGAGTGGCCAGAAATGGAGGCCATTTTCCATGGGGAAAACGAAGTCATTGGCCCAGGCTCTGGGTGTCAGATGACTGGTGGCATCTGGGGCTCTAAGGACTTGCAGGGTCCTAGTTGCTGGCAGCTTTCGTTCTGGAAGGATCCAGCAGAGTTTGTAGATTCCTGGCTTGGCACTGCCCTGCCTGCCAGGCCAAGTGGCCACAAATGAAGGCCATTTTCCATGGGAAAAACGAAGTCCTTTCCCCAGGGTCTCAGTAATATGTTCAAGGTGGCGTTTGAGGCTCTAAGTACTTCCAGGGCCCTAGTTGCTGCCAGCTTTTCTTTTGGAAAAATCCAGCAACGATTGCATCATTCTAGCTAGGCTCCCACTTTCTGCCAGGGTGAGTGGCTGCCAAGGGAGGCCATTTGCCATGGGAAAAAGAAGTCCTTTCCCCAGGGTCTGGGTGTCAGATGAAAGGTGGCCTTTGGGGTTCTGAGGACTTGTAGGGTAGTACTTACTGGCTAGAGTAGAGGAAATGGATTCTATTTGAATATCTGTCCCACAGGTCCTGGTTGTCCTTGATGGGCTGCAGCTGTGAGCATTGAAGAGAACTGGGATAAAAGGGGGCGGCGTAGCCATTCAGGGAGAGCCTTGAAGGAGCCCTGAACTGGGAAAGAACAGCATGCAGAAGAAAGCGTCTGTGCTGTGAAGATCTGCAGCCATAAGAACACACCGAGGAGGTATGGACTTTAGCAATCTGAGAACAGCATGATGGGACTCTAGAGAAATAGAACAACAACAAGTGGTAGCTTTAGATTTGGAGCAATCCAGCAAAGCTTGCAAATTTCTTGCTGGGCACCACCCTCTTGGTCAGGGCGAGTGGCCAGAAATGGAGGCCATTTTCCATGGGGAAAACGAAGTCATTGGCCCAGGCTCTGGGTGTCAGATGACTGGTGGCATCTGGGGCTGTAAGGACTTGCAGGGTCCTAGTTGCTGGCAGCTTTCGTTCTGGAAGGATCCAGCAGAGTTTGTAGATTCCTGGCTTGGCACTGCCCTGCCTGCCAGGCCAAGTGGCCACAAATGAAGGCCATTTCCCATGGGAAAAACGAAGTCCTTTCCCCAGGGTCTCAGTAATATGTTCAAGGTGGCGTTTGAGGCTCTAAGTACTTCCAGGGCCCTAGTTGCTGCCAGCTTTTCTTTTGGAAAAATCCAGCAACGATTGCATCATTCTAGCTAGGCTCCCACTTTCTGCCAGGGTGAGTGGCTGCCAAGGGAGGCCATTTGCCATGGGAAAAAGAAGTCCTTTCCCCAGGGTCTGGGTGTCAGATGAAAGGTGGCCTTTGGGGTTCTGAGGACTTGTAGGGTAGTACTTACTGGCTAGAGTAGAGGAAATGGATTCTATTTGAATATCTGTCCCACAGGTCCTGGTTGTCCTTGATGGCTGCAGCTGTGAGCATTGAAGAGAACTGGGATAAAAGGGGGCGGCGTAGCCATTCAGGGAGAGCCTTGAAGGAGCCCTGAACTGGGAAAGAACAGCATGCAGAAGAAAGCGTCTGTGCTGTGAAGATCTGCAGCCATAAGAACACACCGAGGAGGTATGGACTTTAGCAATCTGAGAACAGCATGATGGGACTCTAGAGAAATAGAACAACAACAAGTGGCAGCTTTCGATTTGGAGCAATCCAGCAAAGCTTGCAAATTTCTTGCTGGGCACCACCCTCTTGGTCAGGGCGAGTGGCCAGAAATGGAGGCCATTTTCCATGGGGGAAAACGAAGTCATTGGCCCAGGCTCTGGGTGTCAGATGACTGGTGGCATCTGGGGCTGTAAGGACTTGCAGGGTCCTAGTTGCTGGCAGCTTTCGTTCTGGAAGGATCCAGCAGAGTTTGTAGATTCCTGGCTTGGCACTGCCCTGCCTGCCAGGCCAAGTGGCCACAAATGAAGGCCATTTCCCATGGGAAAAACGAAGTCCTTTCCCCAGGGTCTCAGTAATATGTTCAAGGTGGCGTTTGAGGCTCTAAGTACTTCCAGGGCCCTAGTTGCTGGCAGCTTTTCTTTGGAAAAATCCAGCAACGATTGCATCATTCTAGCTAGGCTCCCACTTTCTGCAGGGTGAGTGGCTGCCAAGGGAGGCCATTTGCCATGGGAAAAAGAAGTCCTTTCCCCAGGGTCTGGGTGTCAGATGAAAGGTGGCCTTTGGGGTTCTGAGGACTTGTAGGGTAGTACTTACTGGCTAGAGTAGAGGAAATGGATTCTATTTGAATATCTGTCCCACAGTCCTGGTTGTCCTTGATGGGCTGCAGCTGTGAGCATTGAAGAGAACTGGGATAAAAGGGGGCGGCGTAGCCATTCAGGGAGAGCCTTGAAGGAGCCCTGAACTGGGAAAGAACAGCATGCAGAAGAAAGCGTCTGTGCTGTGAAGATCTGCAGCCATAAGAACACACCGAGGAGGTATGGACTTTAGCAATCTGAGAACAGCATGATGGGACTCTAGAGAAATAGAAGAACAACAAGTGGCAGCTTTAGATTTGGAGCAATCCAGCAAAGCTTGCAAATTTCTTGCTGGGCACCACCCTCTTGGTCAGGGCGAGTGGCCAGAAATGGAGGCCATTTTCCATGGGGAAAACGAAGTCATTGGCCAGGCTCTGGGTGTCAGATGACTGGTGGCATCTGGGGCTCTAAGGACTTGCAGGGTCCTAGTTGCTGGCAGCTTTCGTTCTGGAAGGATCCAGCAGAGTTTGTAGATTCCTGGCTTGGCACTGCCCTGCCTGCCAGGCAGAGTGGCCACAAATGAAGGCCATTTTCCATGGGAAAAACGAAGTCCTTTCCCCAGGGTCTCAGGAATATGTTCAAGGTGGCGTTTGAGGCTCTAAGTACTTCCAGGGCCCTAGTTGCTGCCAGCTTTTCTTTTGGAAAAATCCAGCAACGATTGCATCATTCTAGCTAGGCTCCCACTTTCTGCCAGGGTGAGTGGCTGCCAAGGAGGCCATTTGCCATGGGAAAAAGAAGTCCTTTCCCCAGGGTCTGGGTGTCAGATGAAAGGTGGCCTTTGGGGTTCTGAGGACTTGTAGGGTAGTACTTACTGGCTAGAGTAGAGGAAATGGATTCTATTTGAATATCTGTCCCACAGGTCCTGGTTGTCCTTGATGGGCTGCAGCTGTGAGCATTGAAGAGAACTGGATAAAAGGGGGCGGCGTAGCCATTCAGGGAGAGCCTTGAAGGAGCCCTGAACTGGGAAAGAACAGCATGCAGAAGAAAGCGTCTGTGCTGTGAAGATCTGCAGCCATAAGAACACACCGAGGAGGTATGGACTTTAGCAATCTGAGAACAGCATGATGGGACTCTAGAGAAATAGAACAACAACAAGTGGTAGCTTTAGATTTGGAGCAATCCAGCAAAGCTTGCAAATTTCTTGCTGGGCACCACCCTCTTGGTCAGGGTGAGAGGCCAGAAATGGAGGCCATTTTCCATGGGGAAAACGAAGTCATTGGCCCAGGCTCTGGGTGTCAGATGAAAGGTGGCGTCTGGGGCTCTAAGGACTTGCAGGGTCCTAGTTGCTGGCAGCTTTCGTTCTGAAGGATCCAGCATAGTTTGTAGATTCCTGGCTTGGCACTGCCCTGCCTGCCAGGCCAAGTGGCCACAAATGAAGGCCATTTCCCATGGGAAAAACGAAGTCCTTTCCCCAGGGTCTCAGGAATATGTTCAAGGTGGCGTTTGAGGCTCTAAGTACTTCCAGGGCCCTAGTTGCTGGCAGCTTTTCTTTGGAAAAATCCAGCAACGATTGCATCATTCTAGCTAGGCTCCCACTTTCTGCAGGGTGAGTGGCTGCCAAGGGAGGCCATTTGCCATGGGAAAAAGAAGTCCTTTCCCCAGGGTCTGGGTGTCAGATGAAAGGTGGCCTTTGGGGTTCTGAGGACTTGTAGGGTAGTACTTACTGGCTAGAGTAGAGGAAATGGATTCTATTTGAATATCTGTCCCACAGGTCCTGGTTGTCCTTGATGGGCTGCAGCTGTGAGCATTGAAGAGAACTGGGATAAAAGGGGGCGGCGTAGCCATTCAGGGAGAGCCTTGAAGGAGCCCTGAACTGGGAAAGAACAGCATGCAGAAGAAAGCGTCTGTGCTGTGAAGATCTGCAGCCATAAGAACACACCGAGGAGGTATGGACTTTAGCAATCTGAGAACAGCATGATGGGACTCTAGAGAAATAGAACAACAACAAGTGGCAGCTTTCGATTTGGAGCAATCCAGCAAAGCTTGCAAATTTCTTGCTGGGCACCACCCTCTTGGTCAGGGCGAGTGGCCAGAAATGGAGGCCATTTTCCATGGGGAAAACGAAGTCATTGGCCCAGGCTCTGGGTGTCAGATGACTGGTGGCATCTGGGGCTGTAAGGACTTGCAGGGTCCTAGTTGCTGGCAGCTTTCGTTCTGGAAGGATCCAGCAGAGTTTGTAGATTCCTGGCTTGGCACTGCCCTGCCTGCCAGGCCAAGTGGCCACAAATGAAGGCCATTTTCCATGGGAAAAACGAAGTCCTTTCCCCAGGGTCTCAGGAATATGTTCAAGGTGGCGTTTGAGGCTCTAAGTACTTCCAGGGCCCTAGTTGCTGCCAGCTTTTCTTTTGGAAAAATCCAGCAACGATTGCATCATTCTAGCTAGGCTCCCACTTTCTGCCAGGGTGAGTGGCTGCCAAGGGAGGCCATTTGCCATGGGAAAAAGAAGTCCTTTCCCAGGGTCTGGGTGTCAGATGAAAGGTGGCCTTTGGGGTTCTGAGGACTTGTAGGGTAGTACTTACTGGCTAGAGTAGAGGAAATGGATTCTATTTGAATATCTGTCCCACAGGTCCTGGTTGTCCTTGATGGGCTGCAGCTGTGAGCATTGAAGAGAACTGGGATAAAAGGGGCGGCGTAGCCATTCAGGGAGAGCCTTGAAGGAGCCCTGAACTGGGAAAGAACAGCATGCAGAAGAAAGCGTCTGTGCTGTGAAGATCTGCAGCCATAAGAACACACCGAGGAGGTATGGACTTTAGCAATCTGAGAACAGCATGATGGGACTCTAGAGAAATAGAAGAACAACAAGTGGCAGCTTTCGATTTGGAGCAATCCAGCAAAGA
>NW_027510021.1:0-56709 GCF_051311805.1 Agelaius phoeniceus
CCCTGGGAAAGGACTTCGTTTTCCCATGGAAAATGGCCTTCATTTCTGGCCACTCTGCCTGGCAGGCAGGGCAGTGCCAAGCCAGGAATCTACAAACTTGCTGGATCCTTCCAGAACGAAAGCTGCCAGCAACTAGGACCCTGCAAGTCCTTACAGCCCCAGATGCCACAGTCATCTGACACCAGAGCCTGGGCCAATGACTTCGTTTTCCCCATGGAAAATGGCCTCCATTTCTGGCCACTCGCCCTGACCAAGAGGGTGTGCCAGCAAGAAATTTGCAAGCTTTGCTGGATTGCTCCAAATCTAAAGCTACCACTTGTGTTGTTCTATTTCTCTAGAGTCCCATCATGCTGTTCTCAGATTGCTAAAGTCATACCTCCTCGGTATGTTCTTATGGCTGCAGATCTTCACAGCACAGACGCTTTCTTCTGCATGCTGTTCTTTCCCAGTTCAGGGCTCCTCAAGGCTCTCCTGAATGGCTAAGCCGCCCCTTTTATCCCAGTTCTCTTCAATGCTCACAGCTGCAGCCCATCAAGGACAACCAGGACCTGTGGACAGATATTCAAATAGAATCCATTTCCTCTACTCTAGCCAGTAAGTACTACCCTACAAGTCCTCAGAACCCCAAAGGCCACCTTTCATCTGACACCCAGACCCTGGGGAAAGGACTTCTTTTTCCATGGCAAATGGCCTCCCTTGGCAGCCACTCACCCTGGCAGAAAGTGGGAGCCTAGCTAGAATGATGCAATCGTTGCTGGATTTTTCCAAAAGAAAAGCTGCAGCAACTAGGGCCCTGGAAGTACTTAGAGCCTCAAACGCCACCTTGAACATATTCTGAGACCCTGGGGAAAGGACTTCGTTTTTCCCATGGGAAAATGGCCTTCATTTGTGGCCACTTGGCCTGGCAGGCAGGGCAGTGCCAAGCCAGGAATCTACAAACTCTGCTGGATCCTTCCAGAACGAAAGCTGCAGCAACTAGGACCCTGCAAGTCCTTAGAGCCCCAGATGCCACCAGTCATCTGACACCCAGAGCCTGGGCCAATGACTTTGTTTTCCCCATGGAAAATGGCCTCCATTTCTGCCACTCGCCCTGACCAAGAGGGTGGTGCCCAGCAGAAATTTGCAAGCTTTGCTGGATTGCTCCAAATCTAAAGCTGCCACTTGTTGTTGTTCTATTCTCTAGAGTCCCATCATGCTGTTCTCAGATTGCTAAAGTCCATACCTCTCGGTGTGTTCTTATGGCTGCAGATCTTCACAGCACAGACGCTTTCTTCTGCATGCTGTTCATTCCCAGTTCAGGGCTCCTTCAAGGCTCTCCCTGAATGGCTACGACCGCCCCCTTTTATCCCAGTTCTCTCAATGCTCACAGCTGCAGCCCATCAAGGACAACCAGGACCTGTGGGACAGATATTCAAATAGAATCCATTCCTCTACTCTAGCCAGTAAGTACTACCCTACAAGTCCTCAGAACCCAAAGGCCACCTTTCATCTGACACCCAGACCCTGGGGAAAGGACTTCTTTTTCCATGGCAAATGGCCTCCCTTGGCAGCCACTCACCCTGCAGAAAGTGGAGCCTAGCTAGAATGATGCAATCGTTGCTGGATTTTTCCAAAAGAAAAGCTGGCAGCAACTAGGGCCCTGGAAGTACTTAGAGCCTCAAACGCCACCTTGAACATATTCCTGAGACCCTGGGAAAGGACTTCTTTTTCCCATGGAAAATGGCCTTCATTTGTGGCCACTTGGCCTGGCAGGCAGGGCGGTGCCAAGCCAGGAATCTACAAACTCTGCTGGATCCTTCCAGAACGAAAGCTGCCAGCAACTAGGACCCTGCAAGTCCTTAGAGCCCCAGATGCCACCAGTCATCTGACACCCAGAGCCTGGGCCAATGACTTTGTTTTCCCCATGGAAATTGCCTCCATTTCTGGCCACTCGCCCTGACCAAGAGGGTGGTGCCCAGCAAGAAATTTGCAAGCTTTGCTGGATTGCTCCAAATCGAAAGCTGCCACTTCTTGTTGTTTTATTCTCTAGAGTCCCATAATGCTGTTCTCAGATTGCTAAAGTCCATACCTCCTCGGTGTGTTCTTATGGCTGCAGATCTTCACAGCACAGACGCTTTCTTCTGCATGCTGTTCTTTCCAGTTCAGGCTCCTTCAAGGCTCTCCCTGAATGGCTACGCCGCCCCCTTTTATCCCAGTTCTCTTCATGCTCACAGCTGCAGCCCATCAAGGACAACCAGGACCTGTGGGACAGATATTCAAATAGAATCCATTTCCTCTACTCTAGCCAGTAAGTACTACCTAAAGTCCTCAGAACCCCAAAGGCCACCTTTCATCTGACACCCAGACCCTGGGGAAAGGACTTCTTTTTCCATGGCAAATGGCCTCCCTTGGCAGCCACTCACCCTGGCAGAAAGTGGGAGCCTAGCTAGAATGATGCAATCGTTGCTGGATTTTTCCAAAAGAAAAGCTGGCAGCAACTAGGGCCCTGGAAGTACTTAGAGCCTCAAACGCCACCTTGAACATATTACTGAGACCTGGGGAAAGGACTTCGTTTTTCCCATGGAAAATGGCCTTCATTTGTGGCACTTGGCCTGGCAGGCAGGGCAGTGCCAAGCCAGGAATCTACAAACTGTGCTGGATCCTTCCAGAACGAAAGCTGCCAGCAACTAGGACCCTGCAAGTCCTTACAGCCCCAGATGCCACCAGTCATCTGACACCCAGAGCCTGGGCCAATGACTTCGTTTTCCCATGGAAAATGGCCTCCATTTCTGGCCCTCGCCCTGACCAAGAGGGTGGTGCCCAGCAAGAAATTTGCAAGCTTTGCTGGATTGCTCCAAATCGAAAGCTGCCACTTCTTGTTGTTTATTTCTCTAGAGTCCCATAATGCTGTTCTCAGATTGCTAAAGTCCATACCTCCTCGGTGTGTTCTTATGGCTGCAGATCTTCACAGCACAGACGCTTTCTTCTGCATGCTGTTCTTTCCCAGTTCAGGGCTCCTTCAAGGCTCTCCCTGAATGCTACGCCGCCCCTTTATCCCAGTTCTCTTCAATGCTCACAGCTGCAGCCCATCAAGGACAACCAGACCTGTGGGACAGATATTCAAATAGAATCCATTTCCTCTACTCTAGCCAGTAAGTACTACCCTACAAGTCCTCAGAACCCCAAAGGCCACCTTTCATCTGACACCCAGACCCTGGGAAAGGACTTCTTTTTCCCATGGCAAATGGCCTCCCTTGGCAGCCACTCACCCTGGCAGAAAGTGGGAGCCTAGCTAGAATGATGCAATCGTTGCTGGATTTTTCCAAAAGAAAAGCTGGCAGCAACTAGGGCCCTGGAAGTACTTAGAGCCTCAAACGCCACCTTGAACATATTACTGAGACCCTGGGGAAGGACTTCGTTTTTTCCATGGAAAATGGCCTTCATTTGTGGCCACTTGGCCTGGCAGGCAGGGCAGTGCCAAGCCAGGAATCTACAAACTCTGCTGGATCCTTCCAGAACGAAAGCTGCCAGCAACCTAGGACCCTGCAAGTCCTACAGCCCAGATGCCACCAGTCATCTGACACCAGGAGCCTGGGCCAATGACTTCGTTTTCCCATGGAAAATGGCCTCCATTTCTGGCCACTCGCCCTGACCAAGAGGGTGGTGCCCAGCAAGAAATTTGCAAGCTTTGCTGGATTGCTCCAAATCTAAAGCTGCCACTTGTTGTTGTTCTATTTCTCTAGAGTCCATCATGCTGTTCTCAGATTGCTAAAGTCCATACCTCCTCGGTGTGTTCTTATGGCTGCAGATCTTCACAGCACAGACGCTTTCTTCTGCATGCTGTTCTTTCCAGTCAGGGCTCCTTCAAGCTCTCCCTGAATGGCTACGCCGCCCCCTTTTATCCCAGTTCTCTTCAATGCTCACAGCTGCAGCCCATCAAGGACAAACAGGACTGTGGGACAGATATTCAAATAGAATCCATTTCCTCTACTCTAGCCAGTAAGTACTACCCTACAAGTCCTCAGAACCCAAAGGCCACCTTTCATCTGACACCCAGACCCTGGGGAAAGGACTTCTTTTTCCATGGCAAATGGCCTCCCTTGGCAGCCACTCACCCTGGCAGAAAGTGGAGCCTAGCTAGAATGATGCAATCGTTGCTGGATTTTCCAAAAGAAAAGCTGGCAGCAACTAGGGCCCTGGAAGTACTTAGAGCCTCAAACGCCACTTGAACATATTACTGAGACCTGGGGAAAGGACTTCGTTTTTCCCATGGAAAATGGCCTTCATTGTGGCCACTTGGCCTGGCAGGCAGGGCAGTGCCAAGCCAGGAATCTACAAACTGTGCTGGATCCTTCCAGAACGAAAGCTGCCAGCAACTAGGACCCTGCAAGTCCTTACAGCCCCAGATGCCACCAGTCATCTGACACCCAGAGCCTGGGCCAATGACTTCGTTTTCCCATGGAAAATGGCCTCCATTTCTGGCCACTCGCCCTGACCAAGAGGGTGGTGCCCAGCAAGAAATTTGCAAGCTTTGCTGGATTGCTCAAATCGAAAGCTGCCACTTCTTGTTGTTTTATTTCTCTAGAGTCCCATAATGCTGTTCTCAGATTGCTAAAGTCCATACCTCCTCGGTGTGTTCTTATGGCTGCAGATCTTCACAGCACAGACGCTTTCTTCTGCATGCTGTTCTTTCCCAGTTCAGGGCTCCTTCAAGGCTCTCCCTGAATGGCTACGCCGCCCCCTTTTATCCCAGTTCTCTTCAATGCTCACAGCTGCAGCCCATCAAGGACAACCAGGACCTGTGGGACAGATATTCAAATAGAATCCATTTCCTCTACTCTAGCCAGTAAGTACTACCCTACAAGTCCTCAGAACCCCAAAGGCCACCTTTCATCTGACACCCAGACCCTGGGGAAAGGACTTCTTTTTCCCATGGCAAATGGCCTCCCTTGGCAGCCACTCACCCTGGCAGAAAGTGGGAGCCTAGCTAGAATGATGCAATCGTTGCTGGATTTTTCCAAAAGAAAAGCTGGCAGCAACTAGGGCCCTGGAAGTACTTAGAGCCTCAAACGCCACCTTGAACATATTACTGAGACCCTGGGGAAAGGACTTCGTTTTTCCCATGGAAAATGGCCTTCATTTGTGGCCACTTGGCCTGGCAGGCAGGGCAGTGCCAAGCCAGGAATCTACAAACTCTGCTGGATCCTTCCAGAACGAAAGCTGCCAGCAACTAGGACCCTGCAAGTCCTTACAGCCCCAGATGCCACCAGTCATCTGACACCCAGAGCCTGGGCCAATGACTTCGTTTTCCCCATGGAAAATGGCCTCCATTTCTGGCCACTCGCCCTGACCAAGAGGGTGGTGCCCAGCAAGAAATTTGCAAGCTTTGCTGGATTGCTCCAAATCTAAAGCTGCCACTTGTTGTTGTTCTATTTCTCTAGAGTCCCATCATGCTGTTCTCAGATTGCTAAAGTCCATACCTCCTCGGTGTGTTCTTATGGCTGCAGATCTTCACAGCACAGACGCTTTCTTCTGCATGCTGTTCTTTCCCAGTTCAGGGCTCCTTCAAGGCTCTCCCTGAATGGCTACGCCGCCCCCTTTTATCCCAGTTCTCTTCAATGCTCACAGCTGCAGCCCATCAAGGACAACCAGGACCTGTGGGACAGATATTCAAATAGAATCCATTTCCTCTACTCTAGCCAGTAAGTACTACCCTACAAGTCCTCAGAACCCCAAAGGCCACCTTTCATCTGACACCCAGACCCTGGGGAAAGGACTTCTTTTTCCCATGGCAAATGGCCTCCCTTGGCAGCCACTCACCCTGGCAGAAAGTGGGAGCCTAGCTAGAATGATGCAATCGTTGCTGGATTTTTCCAAAAGAAAAGCTGGCAGCAACTAGGGCCCTGGAAGTACTTAGAGCCTCAAACGCCACCTTGAACATATTCCTGAGACCCTGGGGAAAGGACTTCGTTTTTCCCATGGAAAATGGCCTTCATTTCTGGCCACTCTGCCTGGCAGGCAGGGCAGTGCCAAGCCAGGAATCTACAAACTGTGCTGGATCCTTCCAGAACGAAAGCTGCCAGCAACTAGGACCCTGCAAGTCCTTACAGCCCCAGATGCCACCAGTCATCTGACACCCAGAGCCTGGGCCAATGACTTCGTTTTCCCCATGGAAAATGGCCTCCATTTCTGGCCACTCGCCCTGACCAAGAGGGTGGTGCCCAGCAAGAAATTTGCAAGCTTTGCTGGATTGCTCCAAATCTAAAGCTACCACTTGTTGTTGTTCTATTTCTCTAGAGTCCCATCATGCTGTTCTCAGATTGCTAAAGTCCATACCTCCTCGGTGTGTTCTTATGGCTGCAGATCTTCACAGCACAGACGCTTTCTTCTGCATGCTGTTCTTTCCCAGTTCAGGGCTCCTTCAAGGCTCTCCCTGAATGGCTACGCCGCCCCCTTTTATCCCAGTTCTCTTCAATGCTCACAGCTGCAGCCCATCAAGGACAACCAGGACCTGTGGGACAGATATTCAAATAGAATCCATTTCCTCTACTCTAGCCAGTAAGTACTACCCTACAAGTCCTCAGAACCCCAAAGGCCACCTTTCATCTGACACCCAGACCCTGGGGAAAGGACTTCTTTTTCCCATGGCAAATGGCCTCCCTTGGCAGCCACTCACCCTGGCAGAAAGTGGGAGCCTAGCTAGAATGATGCAATCGTTGCTGGATTTTTCCAAAAGAAAAGCTGGCAGCAACTAGGGCCCTGGAAGTACTTAGAGCCTCAAACGCCACCTTGAACATATTCCTGAGACCCTGGGGAAAGGACTTCTTTTTCCCATGGAAAATGGCCTTCATTTGTGGCCACTTGGCCTGGCAGGCAGGGCGGTGCCAAGCCAGGAATCTACAAACTCTGCTGGATCCTTCCAGAACGAAAGCTGCCAGCAACTAGGACCCTGCAAGTCCTTAGAGCCCCAGATGCCACCAGTCATCTGACACCCAGAGCCTGGGCCAATGACTTTGTTTTCCCCATGGAAAATTGCCTCCATTTCTGGCCACTCGCCCTGACCAAGAGGGTGGTGCCCAGCAAGAAATTTGCAAGCTTTGCTGGATTGCTCCAAATCTAAAGCTGCCACTTGTTGTTGTTCTATTTCTCTAGAGTCCCATCATGCTGTTCTCAGATTGCTAAAGTCCATACCTCCTCGGTGTGTTCTTATGGCTGCAGATCTTCACAGCACAGACGCTTTCTTCTGCATGCTGTTCTTTCCCAGTTCAGGGCTCCTTCAAGGCTCTCCCTGAATGGCTAAGCCGCCCCCTTTTATCCCAGTTCTCTTCAATGCTCACAGCTGCAGCCCATCAAGGACAACCAGGACCTGTGGGACAGATATTCAAATAGAATCCATTTCCTCTACTCTAGCCAGTAAGTACTACCCTACAAGTCCTCAGAACCCCAAAGGCCACCTTTCATCTGACACCCAGACCCTGGGGAAAGGACTTCTTTTTCCCATGGCAAATGGCCTCCCTTGGCAGCCACTCACCCTGGCAGAAAGTGGGAGCCTAGCTAGAATGATGCAATCGTTGCTGGATTTTTCCAAAAGAAAAGCTGGCAGCAACTAGGGCCCTGGAAGTACTTAGAGCCTCAAACGCCACCTTGAACATATTACTGAGACCCTGGGGAAAGGACTTCGTTTTTCCCATGGAAAATGGCCTTCATTTCTGGCCACTTGGCCTGGCAGGCAGGGCAGTGCCAAGCCAGGAATCTACAAACTGTGCTGGATCCTTCCAGAACGAAAGCTGCCAGCAACTAGGACCCTGCAAGTCCTTACAGCCCCAGATGCCACCAGTCATCTGACACCCAGAGCCTGGGCCAATGACTTCGTTTTCCCCATGGAAAATGGCCTCCATTTCTGGCCACTCGCCCTGACCAAGAGGGTGGTGCCCAGCAAGAAATTTGCAAGCTTTGCTGGATTGCTCCAAATCTAAAGCTGCCACTTGTTGTTGTTCTATTTCTCTAGAGTCCCATCATGCTGTTCTCAGATTGCTAAAGTCCATACCTCCTCGGTGTGTTCTTATGGCTGCAGATCTTCACAGCACAGACGCTTTCTTCTGCATGCTGTTCTTTCCCAGTTCAGGGCTCCTTCAAGGCTCTCCCTGAATGGCTACGCCGCCCCCTTTTATCCCAGTTCTCTTCAATGCTCACAGCTGCAGCCCATCAAGGACAACCAGGACCTGTGGGACAGATATTCAAATAGAATCCATTTCCTCTACTCTAGCCAGTAAGTACTACCCTACAAGTCCTCAGAACCCCAAAGGCCACCTTTCATCTGACACCCAGACCCTGGGGAAAGGACTTCTTTTTCCCATGGCAAATGGCCTCCCTTGGCAGCCACTCACCCTGGCAGAAAGTGGGAGCCTAGCTAGAATGATGCAATCGTTGCTGGATTTTTCCAAAAGAAAAGCTGGCAGCAACTAGGGCCCTGGAAGTACTTAGAGCCTCAAACGCCACCTTGAACATATTCCTGAGACCCTGGGGAAAGGACTTCTTTTTCCCATGGAAAATGGCCTTCATTTGTGGCCACTTGGCCTGGCAGGCAGGGCGGTGCCAAGCCAGGAATCTACAAACTCTGCTGGATCCTTCCAGAACGAAAGCTGCCAGCAACTAGGACCCTGCAAGTCCTTAGAGCCCCAGATGCCACCAGTCATCTGACACCCAGAGCCTGGGCCAATGACTTTGTTTTCCCCATGGAAAATTGCCTCCATTTCTGGCCACTCGCCCTGACCAAGAGGGTGGTGCCCAGCAAGAAATTTGCAAGCTTTGCTGGATTGCTCCAAATCTAAAGCTGCCACTTGTTGTTGTTCTATTTCTCTAGAGTCCCATCATGCTGTTCTCAGATTGCTAAAGTCCATACCTCCTCGGTGTGTTCTTATGGCTGCAGATCTTCACAGCACAGACGCTTTCTTCTGCATGCTGTTCTTTCCCAGTTCAGGGCTCCTTCAAGGCTCTCCCTGAATGGCTAAGCCGCCCCCTTTTATCCCAGTTCTCTTCAATGCTCACAGCTGCAGCCCATCAAGGACAACCAGGACCTGTGGGACAGATATTCAAATAGAATCCATTTCCTCTACTCTAGCCAGTAAGTACTACCCTACAAGTCCTCAGAACCCCAAAGGCCACCTTTCATCTGACACCCAGACCCTGGGGAAAGGACTTCTTTTTCCCATGGCAAATGGCCTCCCTTGGCAGCCACTCACCCTGGCAGAAAGTGGGAGCCTAGCTAGAATGATGCAATCGTTGCTGGATTTTTCCAAAAGAAAAGCTGGCAGCAACTAGGGCCCTGGAAGTACTTAGAGCCTCAAACGCCACCTTGAACATATTCCTGAGACCCTGGGGAAAGGACTTCTTTTTCCCATGGAAAATGGCCTTCATTTGTGGCCACTTGGCCTGGCAGGCAGGGCAGTGCCAAGCCAGGAATCTACAAACTCTGCTGGATCCTTCCAGAACGAAAGCTGCCAGCAACTAGGACCCTGCAAGTCCTTAGAGCCCCAGATGCCACCAGTCATCTGACACCCAGAGCCTGGGCCAATGACTTTGTTTTCCCCATGGAAAATTGCCTCCATTTCTGGCCACTCGCCCTGACCAAGAGGGTGGTGCCCAGCAAGAAATTTGCAAGCTTTGCTGGATTGCTCCAAATCTAAAGCTGCCACTTGTTGTTGTTCTATTTCTCTAGAGTCCCATCATGCTGTTCTCAGATTGCTAAAGTCCATACCTCCTCGGTGTGTTCTTATGGCTGCAGATCTTCACAGCACAGACGCTTTCTTCTGCATGCTGTTCTTTCCCAGTTCAGGGCTCCTTCAAGGCTCTCCCTGAATGGCTAAGCCGCCCCCTTTTATCCCAGTTCTCTTCAATGCTCACAGCTGCAGCCCATCAAGGACAACCAGGACCTGTGGGACAGATATTCAAATAGAATCCATTTCCTCTACTCTAGCCAGTAAGTACTACCCTACAAGTCCTCAGAACCCCAAAGGCCACCTTTCATCTGACACCCAGACCCTGGGGAAAGGACTTCTTTTTCCCATGGCAAATGGCCTCCCTTGGCAGCCACTCACCCTGGCAGAAAGTGGGAGCCTAGCTAGAATGATGCAATCGTTGCTGGATTTTTCCAAAAGAAAAGCTGGCAGCAACTAGGGCCCTGGAAGTACTTAGAGCCTCAAACGCCACCTTGAACATATTACTGAGACCCTGGGGAAAGGACTTCGTTTTTCCCATGGAAAATGGCCTTCATTTCTGGCCACTTGGCCTGGCAGGCAGGGCAGTGCCAAGGCAGGAATCTACAAACTGTGCTGGATCCTTCCAGAACGAAAGCTGCCAGCAACTAGGACCCTGCAAGTCCTTACAGCCCCAGATGCCACCAGTCATCTGACACCCAGAGCCTGGGCCAATGACTTCGTTTTCCCCATGGAAAATGGCCTCCATTTCTGGCCACTCGCCCTGACCAAGAGGGTGGTGCCCAGCAAGAAATTTGCAAGCTTTGCTGGATTGCTCCAAATCGAAAGCTGCCACTTCTTGTTGTTTTATTTCTCTAGAGTCCCATAATGCTGTTCTCAGATTGCTAAAGTCCATACCTCCTCGGTGTGTTCTTATGGCTGCAGATCTTCACAGCACAGACGCTTTCTTCTGCATGCTGTTCTTTCCCAGTTCAGGGCTCCTTCAAGGCTCTCCCTGAATGGCTACGCCGCCCCCTTTTATCCCAGTTCTCTTCAATGCTCACAGCTGCAGCCCATCAAGGACAACCAGGACCTGTGGGGCAAAGCCTCTAGACAGATATTCAAATAGAATCCATTTCCTCTACTCTAGCCAGTAAGTACTACCCTACAAGTCCTCAGAACCCCAAAGGCCACCTTTCATCTGACACCCAGACCCTGGGGAAAGGACTTCTTTTTCCCATGGCAAATGGCCTCCCTTGGCAGCCACTCACCCTGGCAGAAAGTGGGAGCCTAGCTAGAATGATGCAATCGTTGCTGGATTTTTCCAAAAGAAAAGCTGCCAGCAACTAGGGCCCTGGAAGTACTTAGAGCCTCAAACGCCACCTTGAACATATTCCTGAGACCCTGGGGAAAGGACTTCGTTTTTCCCATGGAAAATGGCCTTCATTTGTGGCCACTTGGCCTGGCAGGCAGGGCAGTGCCAAGCCAGGAATCTACAAACTCTGCTGGATCCTTCCAGAACGAAAGCTGCCAGCAACTAGGACCCTGCAAGTCCTTAGAGCCCCAGATGCCACCAGTCATCTGACACCCAGAGCCTGGGCCAATGACTTTGTTTTCCCCATGGAAAATTGCCTCCATTTCTGGCCACTCGCCCTGACCAAGAGGGTGGTGCCCAGCAAGAAATTTGCAAGCTTTGCTGGATTGCTCCAAATCTAAAGCTGCCACTTGTTGTTGTTCTATTTCTCTAGAGTCCCATCATGCTGTTCTCAGATTGCTAAAGTCCATACCTCCTCGGTGTGTTCTTATGGCTGCAGATCTTCACAGCACAGACGCTTTCTTCTGCATGCTGTTCTTTCCCAGTTCAGGGCTCCTTCAAGGCTCTCCCTGAATGGCTACGCCGCCCCCTTTTATCCCAGTTCTCTTCAATGCTCACAGCTGCAGCCCATCAAGGACAACCAGGACCTGTGGGACAGATATTCAAATAGAATCCATTTCCTCTACTCTAGCCAGTAAGTACTACCCTACAAGTCCTCAGAACCCCAAAGGCCACCTTTCATCTGACACCCAGACCCTGGGGAAAGGACTTCTTTTTCCCATGGCAAATGGCCTCCCTTGGCAGCCACTCACCCTGGCAGAAAGTGGGAGCCTAGCTAGAATGATGCAATCGTTGCTGGATTTTTCCAAAAGAAAAGCTGGCAGCAACTAGGGCCCTGGAAGTACTTAGAGCCTCAAACGCCACCTTGAACATATTCCTGAGACCCTGGGGAAAGGACTTCTTTTTCCCATGGAAAATGGCCTTCATTTGTGGCCACTTGGCCTGGCAGGCAGGGCGGTGCCAAGCCAGGAATCTACAAACTCTGCTGGATCCTTCCAGAACGAAAGCTGCCAGCAACTAGGACCCTGCAAGTCCTTAGAGCCCCAGATGCCACCAGTCATCTGACACCCAGAGCCTGGGCCAATGACTTTGTTTTCCCCATGGAAAATTGCCTCCATTTCTGGCCACTCGCCCTGACCAAGAGGGTGGTGCCCAGCAAGAAATTTGCAAGCTTTGCTGGATTGCTCCAAATCTAAAGCTGCCACTTGTTGTTGTTCTATTTCTCTAGAGTCCCATCATGCTGTTCTCAGATTGCTAAAGTCCATACCTCCTCGGTGTGTTCTTATGGCTGCAGATCTTCACAGCACAGACGCTTTCTTCTGCATGCTGTTCTTTCCCAGTTCAGGGCTCCTTCAAGGCTCTCCCTGAATGGCTAAGCCGCCCCCTTTTATCCCAGTTCTCTTCAATGCTCACAGCTGCAGCCCATCAAGGACAACCAGGACCTGTGGGACAGATATTCAAATAGAATCCATTTCCTCTACTCTAGCCAGTAAGTACTACCCTACAAGTCCTCAGAACCCCAAAGGCCACCTTTCATCTGACACCCAGACCCTGGGGAAAGGACTTCTTTTTCCCATGGCAAATGGCCTCCCTTGGCAGCCACTCACCCTGGCAGAAAGTGGGAGCCTAGCTAGAATGATGCAATCGTTGCTGGATTTTTCCAAAAGAAAAGCTGGCAGCAACTAGGGCCCTGGAAGTACTTAGAGCCTCAAACGCCACCTTGAACATATTCCTGAGACCCTGGGGAAAGGACTTCTTTTTCCCATGGAAAATGGCCTTCATTTGTGGCCACTTGGCCTGGCAGGCAGGGCAGTGCCAAGCCAGGAATCTACAAACTCTGCTGGATCCTTCCAGAACGAAAGCTGCCAGCAACTAGGACCCTGCAAGTCCTTAGAGCCCCAGATGCCACCAGTCATCTGACACCCAGAGCCTGGGCCAATGACTTTGTTTTCCCCATGGAAAATTGCCTCCATTTCTGGCCACTCGCCCTGACCAAGAGGGTGGTGCCCAGCAAGAAATTTGCAAGCTTTGCTGGATTGCTCCAAATCTAAAGCTGCCACTTGTTGTTGTTCTATTTCTCTAGAGTCCCATCATGCTGTTCTCAGATTGCTAAAGTCCATACCTCCTCGGTGTGTTCTTATGGCTGCAGATCTTCACAGCACAGACGCTTTCTTCTGCATGCTGTTCTTTCCCAGTTCAGGGCTCCTTCAAGGCTCTCCCTGAATGGCTAAGCCGCCCCCTTTTATCCCAGTTCTCTTCAATGCTCACAGCTGCAGCCCATCAAGGACAACCAGGACCTGTGGGACAGATATTCAAATAGAATCCATTTCCTCTACTCTAGCCAGTAAGTACTACCCTACAAGTCCTCAGAACCCCAAAGGCCACCTTTCATCTGACACCCAGACCCTGGGGAAAGGACTTCTTTTTCCCATGGCAAATGGCCTCCCTTGGCAGCCACTCACCCTGGCAGAAAGTGGGAGCCTAGCTAGAATGATGCAATCGTTGCTGGATTTTTCCAAAAGAAAAGCTGGCAGCAACTAGGGCCCTGGAAGTACTTAGAGCCTCAAACGCCACCTTGAACATATTCCTGAGACCCTGGGGAAAGGACTTCGTTTTTCCCATGGAAAATGGCCTTCATTTCTGGCCACTTGGCCTGGCAGGCAGGGCAGTGCCAAGGCAGGAATCTACAAACTGTGCTGGATCCTTCCAGAACGAAAGCTGCCAGCAACTAGGACCCTGCAAGTCCTTACAGCCCCAGATGCCACCAGTCATCTGACACCCAGAGCCTGGGCCAATGACTTCGTTTTCCCCATGGAAAATGGCCTCCATTTCTGGCCACTCGCCCTGACCAAGAGGGTGGTGCCCAGCAAGAAATTTGCAAGCTTTGCTGGATTGCTCCAAATCGAAAGCTGCCACTTCTTGTTGTTTTATTTCTCTAGAGTCCCATAATGCTGTTCTCAGATTGCTAAAGTCCATACCTCCTCGGTGTGTTCTTATGGCTGCAGATCTTCACAGCACAGACGCTTTCTTCTGCATGCTGTTCTTTCCCAGTTCAGGGCTCCTTCAAGGCTCTCCCTGAATGGCTACGCCGCCCCCTTTTATCCCAGTTCTCTTCAATGCTCACAGCTGCAGCCCATCAAGGACAACCAGGACCTGTGGGGCAAAGCCTCTAGACAGATATTCAAATAGAATCCATTTCCTCTACTCTAGCCAGTAAGTACTACCCTACAAGTCCTCAGAACCCCAAAGGCCACCTTTCATCTGACACCCAGACCCTGGGGAAAGGACTTCTTTTTCCCATGGCAAATGGCCTCCCTTGGCAGCCACTCACCCTGGCAGAAAGTGGGAGCCTAGCTAGAATGATGCAATCGTTGCTGGATTTTTCCAAAAGAAAAGCTGCCAGCAACTAGGGCCCTGGAAGTACTTAGAGCCTCAAACGCCACCTTGAACATATTCCTGAGACCCTGGGGAAAGGACTTCGTTTTTCCCATGGAAAATGGCCTTCATTTGTGGCCACTTGGCCTGGCAGGCAGGGCAGTGCCAAGCCAGGAATCTACAAACTCTGCTGGATCCTTCCAGAACGAAAGCTGCCAGCAACTAGGACCCTGCAAGTCCTTAGAGCCCCAGATGCCACCAGTCATCTGACACCCAGAGCCTGGGCCAATGACTTTGTTTTCCCCATGGAAAATTGCCTCCATTTCTGGCCACTCGCCCTGACCAAGAGGGTGGTGCCCAGCAAGAAATTTGCAAGCTTTGCTGGATTGCTCCAAATCTAAAGCTGCCACTTGTTGTTGTTCTATTTCTCTAGAGTCCCATCATGCTGTTCTCAGATTGCTAAAGTCCATACCTCCTCGGTGTGTTCTTATGGCTGCAGATCTTCACAGCACAGACGCTTTCTTCTGCATGCTGTTCTTTCCCAGTTCAGGGCTCCTTCAAGGCTCTCCCTGAATGGCTACGCCGCCCCCTTTTATCCCAGTTCTCTTCAATGCTCACAGCTGCAGCCCATCAAGGACAACCAGGACCTGTGGGACAGATATTCAAATAGAATCCATTTCCTCTACTCTAGCCAGTAAGTACTACCCTACAAGTCCTCAGAACCCCAAAGGCCACCTTTCATCTGACACCCAGACCCTGGGGAAAGGACTTCTTTTTCCCATGGCAAATGGCCTCCCTTGGCAGCCACTCACCCTGGCAGAAAGTGGGAGCCTAGCTAGAATGATGCAATCGTTGCTGGATTTTTCCAAAAGAAAAGCTGGCAGCAACTAGGGCCCTGGAAGTACTTAGAGCCTCAAACGCCACCTTGAACATATTACTGAGACCCTGGGGAAAGGACTTCGTTTTTCCCATGGAAAATGGCCTTCATTTGTGGCCACTTGGCCTGGCAGGCAGGGCAGTGCCAAGCCAGGAATCTACAAACTCTGCTGGATCCTTCCAGAACGAAAGCTGCCAGCAACTAGGACCCTGCAAGTCCTTACAGCCCCAGATGCCACCAGTCATCTGACACCCAGAGCCTGGGCCAATGACTTCGTTTTCCCCATGGAAAATGGCCTCCATTTCTGGCCACTCGCCCTGACCAAGAGGGTGGTGCCCAGCAAGAAATTTGCAAGCTTTGCTGGATTGCTCCAAATCTAAAGCTGCCACTTGTTGTTGTTCTATTTCTCTAGAGTCCCATCATGCTGTTCTCAGATTGCTAAAGTCCATACCTCCTCGGTGTGTTCTTATGGCTGCAGATCTTCACAGCACAGACGCTTTCTTCTGCATGCTGTTCTTTCCCAGTTCAGGGCTCCTTCAAGGCTCTCCCTGAATGGCTACGCCGCCCCCTTTTATCCCAGTTCTCTTCAATGCTCACAGCTGCAGCCCATCAAGGACAACCAGGACCTGTGGGACAGATATTCAAATAGAATCCATTTCCTCTACTCTAGCCAGTAAGTACTACCCTACAAGTCCTCAGAACCCCAAAGGCCACCTTTCATCTGACACCCAGACCCTGGGGAAAGGACTTCTTTTTCCCATGGCAAATGGCCTCCCTTGGCAGCCACTCACCCTGGCAGAAAGTGGGAGCCTAGCTAGAATGATGCAATCGTTGCTGGATTTTTCCAAAAGAAAAGCTGGCAGCAACTAGGGCCCTGGAAGTACTTAGAGCCTCAAACGCCACCTTGAACATATTACTGAGACCCTGGGGAAAGGACTTCGTTTTTCCCATGGAAAATGGCCTTCATTTCTGGCCACTCTGCCTGGCAGGCAGGGCAGTGCCAAGCCAGGAATCTACAAACTGTGCTGGATCCTTCCAGAACGAAAGCTGCCAGCAACTAGGACCCTGCAAGTCCTTACAGCCCCAGATGCCACCAGTCATCTGACACCCAGAGCCTGGGCCAATGACTTCGTTTTCCCCATGGAAAATGGCCTCCATTTCTGGCCACTCGCCCTGACCAAGAGGGTGGTGCCCAGCAAGAAATTTGCAAGCTTTGCTGGATTGCTCCAAATCTAAAGCTACCACTTGTTGTTGTTCTATTTCTCTAGAGTCCCATCATGCTGTTCTCAGATTGCTAAAGTCCATACCTCCTCGGTGTGTTCTTATGGCTGCAGATCTTCACAGCACAGACGCTTTCTTCTGCATGCTGTTCTTTCCCAGTTCAGGGCTCCTTCAAGGCTCTCCCTGAATGGCTACGCCGCCCCCTTTTATCCCAGTTCTCTTCAATGCTCACAGCTGCAGCCCATCAAGGACAACCAGGACCTGTGGGACAGATATTCAAATAGAATCCATTTCCTCTACTCTAGCCAGTAAGTACTACCCTACAAGTCCTCAGAACCCCAAAGGCCACCTTTCATCTGACACCCAGACCCTGGGGAAAGGACTTCTTTTTCCCATGGCAAATGGCCTCCCTTGGCAGCCACTCACCCTGGCAGAAAGTGGGAGCCTAGCTAGAATGATGCAATCGTTGCTGGATTTTTCCAAAAGAAAAGCTGGCAGCAACTAGGGCCCTGGAAGTACTTAGAGCCTCAAACGCCACCTTGAACATATTACTGAGACCCTGGGGAAAGGACTTCGTTTTTCCCATGGAAAATGGCCTTCATTTCTGGCCACTCTGCCTGGCAGGCAGGGCAGTGCCAAGCCAGGAATCTACAAACTGTGCTGGATCCTTCCAGAACGAAAGCTGCCAGCAACTAGGACCCTGCAAGTCCTTACAGCCCCAGATGCCACCAGTCATCTGACACCCAGAGCCTGGGCCAATGACTTCGTTTTCCCCATGGAAAATGGCCTCCATTTCTGGCCACTCGCCCTGACCAAGAGGGTGGTGCCCAGCAAGAAATTTGCAAGCTTTGCTGGATTGCTCCAAATCTAAAGCTACCACTTGTTGTTGTTCTATTTCTCTAGAGTCCCATCATGCTGTTCTCAGATTGCTAAAGTCCATACCTCCTCGGTGTGTTCTTATGGCTGCAGATCTTCACAGCACAGACGCTTTCTTCTGCATGCTGTTCTTTCCCAGTTCAGGGCTCCTTCAAGGCTCTCCCTGAATGGCTACGCCGCCCCCTTTTATCCCAGTTCTCTTCAATGCTCACAGCTGCAGCCCATCAAGGACAACCAGGACCTGTGGGACAGATATTCAAATAGAATCCATTTCCTCTACTCTAGCCAGTAAGTACTACCCTACAAGTCCTCAGAACCCCAAAGGCCACCTTTCATCTGACACCCAGACCCTGGGGAAAGGACTTCTTTTTCCCATGGCAAATGGCCTCCCTTGGCAGCCACTCACCCTGGCAGAAAGTGGGAGCCTAGCTAGAATGATGCAATCGTTGCTGGATTTTTCCAAAAGAAAAGCTGGCAGCAACTAGGGCCCTGGAAGTACTTAGAGCCTCAAACGCCACCTTGAACATATTCCTGAGACCCTGGGGAAAGGACTTCTTTTTCCCATGGAAAATGGCCTTCATTTGTGGCCACTTGGCCTGGCAGGCAGGGCGGTGCCAAGCCAGGAATCTACAAACTCTGCTGGATCCTTCCAGAACGAAAGCTGCCAGCAACTAGGACCCTGCAAGTCCTTAGAGCCCCAGATGCCACCAGTCATCTGACACCCAGAGCCTGGGCCAATGACTTTGTTTTCCCCATGGAAAATTGCCTCCATTTCTGGCCACTCGCCCTGACCAAGAGGGTGGTGCCCAGCAAGAAATTTGCAAGCTTTGCTGGATTGCTCCAAATCTAAAGCTGCCACTTGTTGTTGTTCTATTTCTCTAGAGTCCCATCATGCTGTTCTCAGATTGCTAAAGTCCATACCTCCTCGGTGTGTTCTTATGGCTGCAGATCTTCACAGCACAGACGCTTTCTTCTGCATGCTGTTCTTTCCCAGTTCAGGGCTCCTTCAAGGCTCTCCCTGAATGGCTAAGCCGCCCCCTTTTATCCCAGTTCTCTTCAATGCTCACAGCTGCAGCCCATCAAGGACAACCAGGACCTGTGGGACAGATATTCAAATAGAATCCATTTCCTCTACTCTAGCCAGTAAGTACTACCCTACAAGTCCTCAGAACCCCAAAGGCCACCTTTCATCTGACACCCAGACCCTGGGGAAAGGACTTCTTTTTCCCATGGCAAATGGCCTCCCTTGGCAGCCACTCACCCTGGCAGAAAGTGGGAGCCTAGCTAGAATGATGCAATCGTTGCTGGATTTTTCCAAAAGAAAAGCTGGCAGCAACTAGGGCCCTGGAAGTACTTAGAGCCTCAAACGCCACCTTGAACATATTACTGAGACCCTGGGGAAAGGACTTCGTTTTTCCCATGGAAAATGGCCTTCATTTCTGGCCACTTGGCCTGGCAGGCAGGGCAGTGCCAAGCCAGGAATCTACAAACTGTGCTGGATCCTTCCAGAACGAAAGCTGCCAGCAACTAGGACCCTGCAAGTCCTTACAGCCCCAGATGCCACCAGTCATCTGACACCCAGAGCCTGGGCCAATGACTTCGTTTTCCCCATGGAAAATGGCCTCCATTTCTGGCCACTCGCCCTGACCAAGAGGGTGGTGCCCAGCAAGAAATTTGCAAGCTTTGCTGGATTGCTCCAAATCTAAAGCTGCCACTTGTTGTTGTTCTATTTCTCTAGAGTCCCATCATGCTGTTCTCAGATTGCTAAAGTCCATACCTCCTCGGTGTGTTCTTATGGCTGCAGATCTTCACAGCACAGACGCTTTCTTCTGCATGCTGTTCTTTCCCAGTTCAGGGCTCCTTCAAGGCTCTCCCTGAATGGCTACGCCGCCCCCTTTTATCCCAGTTCTCTTCAATGCTCACAGCTGCAGCCCATCAAGGACAACCAGGACCTGTGGGGCAAAGCCTCTAGACAGATATTCAAATAGAATCCATTTCCTCTACTCTAGCCAGTAAGTACTACCCTACAAGTCCTCAGAACCCCAAAGGCCACCTTTCATCTGACACCCAGACCCTGGGGAAAGGACTTCTTTTTCCCATGGCAAATGGCCTCCCTTGGCAGCCACTCACCCTGGCAGAAAGTGGGAGCCTAGCTAGAATGATGCAATCGTTGCTGGATTTTTCCAAAAGAAAAGCTGCCAGCAACTAGGGCCCTGGAAGTACTTAGAGCCTCAAACGCCACCTTGAACATATTCCTGAGACCCTGGGGAAAGGACTTCGTTTTTCCCATGGAAAATGGCCTTCATTTCTGGCCACTTGGCCTGGCAGGCAGGGCAGTGCCAAGCCAGGAATCTACAAACTCTGCTGGATCCTTCCAGAACGAAAGCTGCCAGCAACTAGGACCCTGCAAGTCCTTAGAGCCCCAGATGCCACCAGTCATCTGACACCCAGAGCCTGGGCCAATGACTTTGTTTTCCCCATGGAAAATTGCCTCCATTTCTGGCCACTCGCCCTGACCAAGAGGGTGGTGCCCAGCAAGAAATTTGCAAGCTTTGCTGGATTGCTCCAAATCTAAAGCTGCCACTTGTTGTTGTTCTATTTCTCTAGAGTCCCATCATGCTGTTCTCAGATTGCTAAAGTCCATACCTCCTCGGTGTGTTCTTATGGCTGCAGATCTTCACAGCACAGACGCTTTCTTCTGCATGCTGTTCTTTCCCAGTTCAGGGCTCCTTCAAGGCTCTCCCTGAATGGCTACGCCGCCCCCTTTTATCCCAGTTCTCTTCAATGCTCACAGCTGCAGCCCATCAAGGACAACCAGGACCTGTGGGACAGATATTCAAATAGAATCCATTTCCTCTACTCTAGCCAGTAAGTACTACCCTACAAGTCCTCAGAACCCCAAAGGCCACCTTTCATCTGACACCCAGACCCTGGGGAAAGGACTTCTTTTTCCCATGGCAAATGGCCTCCCTTGGCAGCCACTCACCCTGGCAGAAAGTGGGAGCCTAGCTAGAATGATGCAATCGTTGCTGGATTTTTCCAAAAGAAAAGCTGGCAGCAACTAGGGCCCTGGAAGTACTTAGAGCCTCAAACGCCACCTTGAACATATTCCTGAGACCCTGGGGAAAGGACTTCGTTTTTCCCATGGGAAATGGCCTTCATTTGTGGCCACTTGGCCTGGCAGGCAGGGCAGTGCCAAGCCAGGAATCTACAAACTCTGCTGGATCCTTCCAGAACGAAAGCTGCCAGCAACTAGGACCCTGCAAGTCCTTAGAGCCCCAGATGCCACCAGTCATCTGACACCCAGAGCCTGGGCCAATGACTTCGTTTTCCCCATGGAAAATGGCCTCCATTTCTGGCCACTCGCCCTGACCAAGAGGGTGGTGCCCAGCAAGAAATTTGCAAGCTTTGCTGGATTGCTCCAAATCTAAAGCTGCCACTTGTTGTTGTTCTATTTCTCTAGAGTCCCATCATGCTGTTCTCAGATTGCTAAAGTCCATACCTCCTCGGTGTGTTCTTATGGCTGCAGATCTTCACAGCACAGACGCTTTCTTCTGCATGCTGTTCTTTCCCAGTTCAGGGCTCCTTCAAGGCTCTCCCTGAATGGCTACGCCGCCCCCTTTTATCCCAGTTCTCTTCAATGCTCACAGCTGCAGCCCATCAAGGACAACCAGGACCTGTGGGACAGATATTCAAATAGAATCCATTTCCTCTACTCTAGCCAGTAAGTACTACCCTACAAGTCCTCAGAACCCCAAAGGCCACCTTTCATCTGACACCCAGACCCTGGGGAAAGGACTTCTTTTTCCCATGGCAAATGGCCTCCCTTGGCAGCCACTCACCCTGGCAGAAAGTGGGAGCCTAGCTAGAATGATGCAATCGTTGCTGGATTTTTCCAAAAGAAAAGCTGGCAGCAACTAGGGCCCTGGAAGTACTTAGAGCCTCAAACGCCACCTTGAACATATTACTGAGACCCTGGGGAAAGGACTTCGTTTTTCCCATGGGAAATGGCCTTCATTTCTGGCCACTTGGCCTGGCAGGCAGGGCAGTGCCAAGCCAGGAATCTACAAACTCTGCTGGATCCTTCCAGAACGAAAGCTGCCAGCAACTAGGACCCTGCAAGTCCTTAGAGCCCCAGATGCCACCAGTCATCTGACACCCAGAGCCTGGGCCAATGACTTCGTTTTCCCCATGGAAAATGGCCTCCATTTCTGGCCACTCGCCCTGACCAAGAGGGTGGTGCCCAGCAAGAAATTTGCAAGCTTTGCTGGATTGCTCCAAATCGAAAGCTGCCACTTGTTGTTGTTCTATTTCTCTAGAGTCCCATCATGCTGTTCTCAGATTGCTAAAGTCCATACCTCCTCGGTGTGTTCTTATGGCTGCAGATCTTCACAGCACAGACGCTTTCTTCTGCATGCTGTTCTTTCCCAGTTCAGGGCTCCTTCAAGGCTCTCCCTGAATGGCTACGCCGCCCCCTTTTATCCCAGTTCTCTTCAATGCTCACAGCTGCAGCCCATCAAGGACAACCAGGACCTGTGGGGCAAAGCCTCTAGACAGATATTCAAATAGAATCCATTTCCTCTACTCTAGCCAGTAAGTACTACCCTACAAGTCCTCAGAACCCCAAAGGCCACCTTTCATCTGACACCCAGACCCTGGGGAAAGGACTTCTTTTTCCCATGGCAAATGGCCTCCCTTGGCAGCCACTCACCCTGGCAGAAAGTGGGAGCCTAGCTAGAATGATGCAATCGTTGCTGGATTTTTCCAAAAGAAAAGCTGCCAGCAACTAGGGCCCTGGAAGTACTTAGAGCCTCAAACGCCACCTTGAACATATTCCTGAGACCCTGGGGAAAGGACTTCGTTTTTCCCATGGAAAATGGCCTTCATTTGTGGCCACTTGGCCTGGCAGGCAGGGCAGTGCCAAGCCAGGAATCTACAAACTCTGCTGGATCCTTCCAGAACGAAAGCTGCCAGCAACTAGGACCCTGCAAGTCCTTAGAGCCCCAGATGCCACCAGTCATCTGACACCCAGAGCCTGGGCCAATGACTTTGTTTTCCCCATGGAAAATTGCCTCCATTTCTGGCCACTCGCCCTGACCAAGAGGGTGGTGCCCAGCAAGAAATTTGCAAGCTTTGCTGGATTGCTCCAAATCTAAAGCTGCCACTTGTTGTTGTTCTATTTCTCTAGAGTCCCATCATGCTGTTCTCAGATTGCTAAAGTCCATACCTCCTCGGTGTGTTCTTATGGCTGCAGATCTTCACAGCACAGACGCTTTCTTCTGCATGCTGTTCTTTCCCAGTTCAGGGCTCCTTCAAGGCTCTCCCTGAATGGCTACGCCGCCCCCTTTTATCCCAGTTCTCTTCAATGCTCACAGCTGCAGCCCATCAAGGACAACCAGGACCTGTGGGACAGATATTCAAATAGAATCCATTTCCTCTACTCTAGCCAGTAAGTACAACCCTACAAGTCCTCAGAACCCCAAAGGCCACCTTTCATCTGACACCCAGACCCTGGGGAAAGGACTTCTTTTTCCCATGGCAAATGGCCTCCCTTGGCAGCCACTCACCCTGGCAGAAAGTGGGAGCCTAGCTAGAATGATGCAATCGTTGCTGGATTTTTCCAAAAGAAAAGCTGGCAGCAACTAGGGCCCTGGAAGTACTTAGAGCCTCAAACGCCACCTTGAACATATTCCTGAGACCCTGGGGAAAGGACTTCGTTTTTCCCATGGAAAATGGCCTTCATTTGTGGCCACTTGGCCTGGCAGGCAGGGCAGTGCCAAGCCAGGAATCTACAAACTCTGCTGGATCCTTCCAGAACGAAAGCTGCCAGCAACTAGGACCCTGCAAGTCCTTAGAGCCCCAGATGCCACCAGTCATCTGACACCCAGAGCCTGGGCCAATGACTTCGTTTTCCCCATGGAAAATGGCCTCCATTTCTGGCCACTCGCCCTGACCAAGAGGGTGGTGCCCAGCAAGAAATTTGCAAGCTTTGCTGGATTGCTCCAAATCTAAAGCTGCCACTTGTTGTTGTTCTATTTCTCTAGAGTCCCATCATGCTGTTCTCAGATTGCTAAAGTCCATACCTCCTCGGTGTGTTCTTATGGCTGCAGATCTTCACAGCACAGACGCTTTCTTCTGCATGCTGTTCTTTCCCAGTTCAGGGCTCCTTCAAGGCTCTCCCTGAATGGCTACGCCGCCCCCTTTTATCCCAGTTCTCTTCAATGCTCACAGCTGCAGCCCATCAAGGACAACCAGGACCTGTGGGACAGATATTCAAATAGAATCCATTTCCTCTACTCTAGCCAGTAAGTACTACCCTACAAGTCCTCAGAACCCCAAAGGCCACCTTTCATCTGACACCCAGACCCTGGGGAAAGGACTTCTTTTTCCCATGGCAAATGGCCTCCCTTGGCAGCCACTCACCCTGGCAGAAAGTGGGAGCCTAGCTAGAATGATGCAATCGTTGCTGGATTTTTCCAAAAGAAAAGCTGGCAGCAACTAGGGCCCTGGAAGTACTTAGAGCCTCAAACGCCACCTTGAACATATTCCTGAGACCCTGGGGAAAGGACTTCGTTTTTCCCATGGAAAATGGCCTTCATTTGTGGCCACTTGGCCTGGCAGGCAGGGCAGTGCCAAGCCAGGAATCTACAAACTCTGCTGGATCCTTCCAGAACGAAAGCTGCCAGCAACTAGGACCCTGCAAGTCCTTAGAGCCCCAGATGCCACCAGTCATCTGACACCCAGAGCCTGGGCCAATGACTTCGTTTTCCCCATGGAAAATGGCCTCCATTTCTGGCCACTCGCCCTGACCAAGAGGGTGGTGCCCAGCAAGAAATTTGCAAGCTTTGCTGGATTGCTCCAGATCGAAAGCTGCCACTTGTTGTTGTTCTATTTCTCTAGAGTCCCATAATGCTGTTCTCAGATTGCTAAAGTCCATACCTCCTCGGTGTGTTCTTATGGCTGCAGATCTTCACAGCACAGACGCTTTCTTCTGCATGCTGTTCTTTCCCAGTTCAGGGCTCCTTCAAGGCTCTCCCTGAATGGCTACGCCGCCCCCTTTTATCCCAGTTCTCTTCAATGCTCACAGCTGCAGCCCATCAAGGACAACCAGGGCCTGTGGGGCAAAGCCTCTAGACAGATATTCAAATAGAATCCATTTCCTCTACTCTAGCCAGTAAGTACTACCCTACAAGTCCTCAGAACCCCAAAGGCCACCTTTCATCTGACACCCAGACCCTGGGGAAAGGACTTCTTTTTCCCATGGCAAATGGCCTCCCTTGGCAGCCACTCACCCTGGCAGAAAGTGGGAGCCTAGCTAGAATGATGCAATCGTTGCTGGATTTTTCCAAAAGAAAAGCTGGCAGCAACTAGGGCCCTGGAAGTACTTAGAGCCTCAAACGCCACCTTGAACATATTACTGAGACCCTGGGGAAAGGACTTCGTTTTTCCCATGGGAAATGGCCTTCATTTGTGGCCACTTGGCCTGGCAGGCAGGGCAGTGCCAAGCCAGGAATCTACAAACTCTGCTGGATCCTTCCAGAACGAAAGCTGCCAGCAACTAGGACCCTGCAAGTCCTTAGAGCCCCAGATGCCACCAGTCATCTGACACCCAGAGCCTGGGCCAATGACTTCGTTTTCCCCATGGAAAATGGCCTCCATTTCTGGCCACTCGCCCTGACCAAGAGGGTGGTGCCCAGCAAGAAATTTGCAAGCTTTGCTGGATTGCTCCAAATCGAAAGCTGCCACTTGTTGTTGTTCTATTTCTCTAGAGTCCCATCATGCTGTTCTCAGATTGCTAAAGTCCATACCTCCTCGGTGTGTTCTTATGGCTGCAGATCTTCACAGCACAGACGCTTTCTTCTGCATGCTGTTCTTTCCCAGTTCAGGGCTCCTTCAAGGCTCTCCCTGAATGGCTACGCCGCCCCCTTTTATCCCAGTTCTCTTCAATGCTCACAGCTGCAGCCCATCAAGGACAACCAGGACCTGTGGGACAGATATTCAAATAGAATCCATTTCCTCTACTCTAGCCAGTAAGTACTACCCTACAAGTCCTCAGAACCCCAAAGGCCACCTTTCATCTGACACCCAGACCCTGGGGAAAGGACTTCTTTTTCCCATGGCAAATGGCCTCCCTTGGCAGCCACTCACCCTGGCAGAAAGTGGGAGCCTAGCTAGAATGATGCAATCGTTGCTGGATTTTTCCAAAAGAAAAGCTGCCAGCAACTAGGGCCCTGGAAGTACTTAGAGCCTCAAACGCCACCTTGAACATATTCCTGAGACCCTGGGGAAAGGACTTCGTTTTTCCCATGGAAAATGGCCTTCATTTGTGGCCACTTGGCCTGGCAGGCAGGGCAGTGCCAAGCCAGGAATCTACAAACTCTGCTGGATCCTTCCAGAACGAAAGCTGCCAGCAACTAGGACCCTGCAAGTCCTTAGAGCCCCAGATGCCACCTGTCATCTGACACCCAGAGCCTGGGCCAATGACTTCGTTTTCCCCATGGAAAATGGCCTCCATTTCTGGCCACTCGCCCTGACCAAGAGGGTGGTGCCCAGCAAGAAATTTGCAAGCTTTGCTGGATTGCTCCAAATCGAAAGCTGCCACTTGTTGTTCTTCTATTTCTCTAGAGTCCCATAATGCTGTTCTCAGATTGCTAAAGTCCATACCTCCTCGGTGTGTTCTTATGGCTGCAGATCTTCACAGCACAGACGCTTTCTTCTGCATGCTGTTCTTTCCCAGTTCAGGGCTCCTTCAAGGCTCTCCCTGAATGGCTACGCCGCCCCCTTTTATCCCAGTTCTCTTCAATGCTCACAGCTGCAGCCCATCAAGGACAACCAGGACCTGTGGGGCAAAGCCTCTAGACAGATATTCAAATAGAATCCATTTCCTCTACTCTAGCCAGTAAGTACTACCCTACAAGTCCTCAGAACCCCAAAGGCCACCTTTCATCTGACACCCAGACCCTGGGGAAAGGACTTCTTTTTCCCATGGCAAATGGCCTCCCTTGGCAGCCACTCACCCTGGCAGAAAGTGGGAGCCTAGCTAGAATGATGCAATCGTTGCTGGATTTTTCCAAAAGAAAAGCTGGCAGCAACTAGGGCCCTGGAAGTACTTAGAGCCTCAAACGCCACCTTGAACATATTCCTGAGACCCTGGGGAAAGGACTTCGTTTTTCCCATGGAAAATGGCCTTCATTTGTGGCCACTTGGCCTGGCAGGCAGGGCAGTGCCAAGCCAGGAATCTACAAACTGTGCTGGATCCTTCCAGAACGAAAGCTGCCAGCAACTAGGACCCTGCAAGTCCTTAGAGCCCCAGATGCCACCAGTCATCTGACACCCAGAGCCTGGGCCAATGACTTCGTTTTCCCCATGGAAAATGGCCTCCATTTCTGGCCACTCGCCCTGACCAAGAGGGTGGTGCCCAGCAAGAAATTTGCAAGCTTTGCTGGATTGCTCCAAATCTAAAGCTGCCACTTGTTGTTGTTCTATTTCTCTAGAGTCCCATCATGCTGTTCTCAGATTGCTAAAGTCCATACCTCCTCGGTGTGTTCTTATGGCTGCAGATCTTCACAGCACAGACGCTTTCTTCTGCATGCTGTTCTTTCCCAGTTCAGGGCTCCTTCAAGGCTCTCCCTGAATGGCTACGCCGCCCCCTTTTATCCCAGTTCTCTTCAATGCTCACAGCTGCAGCCCATCAAGGACAACCAGGGCCTGTGGGGCAAAGCCTCTAGACAGATATTCAAATAGAATCCATTTCCTCTACTCTAGCCAGTAAGTACTACCCTACAAGTCCTCAGAACCCCAAAGGCCACCTTTCATCTGACACCCAGACCCTGGGGAAAGGACTTCTTTTTCCCATGGCAAATGGCCTCCCTTGGCAGCCACTCACCCTGGCAGAAAGTGGGAGCCTAGCTAGAATGATGCAATCGTTGCTGGATTTTTCCAAAAGAAAAGCTGGCAGCAACTAGGGCCCTGGAAGTACTTAGAGCCTCAAACGCCACCTTGAACATATTACTGAGACCCTGGGGAAAGGACTTCGTTTTTCCCATGGAAAATGGCCTTCATTTCTGGCCACTTGGCCTGGCAGGCAGGGCAGTGCCAAGCCAGGAATCTACAAACTGTGCTGGATCCTTCCAGAACGAAAGCTGCCAGCAACTAGGACCCTGCAAGTCCTTACAGCCCCAGATGCCACCAGTCATCTGACACCCAGAGCCTGGGCCAATGACTTCGTTTTCCCCATGGAAAATGGCCTCCATTTCTGGCCACTCGCCCTGACCAAGAGGGTGGTGCCCAGCAAGAAATTTGCAAGCTTTGCTGGATTGCTCCAAATCTAAAGCTGCCACTTGTTGTTGTTCTATTTCTCTAGAGTCCCATCATGCTGTTCTCAGATTGCTAAAGTCCATACCTCCTCGGTGTGTTCTTATGGCTGCAGATCTTCACAGCACAGACGCTTTCTTCTGCATGCTGTTCTTTCCCAGTTCAGGGCTCCTTCAAGGCTCTCCCTGAATGGCTACGCCGCCCCCTTTTATCCCAGTTCTCTTCAATGCTCACAGCTGCAGCCCATCAAGGACAACCAGGACCTGTGGGGCAAAGCCTCTAGACAGATATTCAAATAGAATCCATTTCCTCTACTCTAGCCAGTAAGTACTACCCTACAAGTCCTCAGAACCCCAAAGGCCACCTTTCATCTGACACCCAGACCCTGGGGAAAGGACTTCTTTTTCCCATGGCAAATGGCCTCCCTTGGCAGCCACTCACCCTGGCAGAAAGTGGGAGCCTAGCTAGAATGATGCAATCGTTGCTGGATTTTTCCAAAAGAAAAGCTGGCAGCAACTAGGGCCCTGGAAGTACTTAGAGCCTCAAACGCCACCTTGAACATATTCCTGAGACCCTGGGGAAAGGACTTCGTTTTTCCCATGGAAAATGGCCTTCATTTCTGGCCACTTGGCCTGGCAGGCAGGGCAGTGCCAAGCCAGGAATCTACAAACTCTGCTGGATCCTTCCAGAACGAAAGCTGCCAGCAACTAGGACCCTGCAAGTCCTTAGAGCCCCAGATGCCACCAGTCATCTGACACCCAGAGCCTGGGCCAATGACTTTGTTTTCCCCATGGAAAATTGCCTCCATTTCTGGCCACTCGCCCTGACCAAGAGGGTGGTGCCCAGCAAGAAATTTGCAAGCTTTGCTGGATTGCTCCAAATCTAAAGCTGCCACTTGTTGTTGTTCTATTTCTCTAGAGTCCCATCATGCTGTTCTCAGATTGCTAAAGTCCATACCTCCTCGGTGTGTTCTTATGGCTGCAGATCTTCACAGCACAGACGCTTTCTTCTGCATGCTGTTCTTTCCCAGTTCAGGGCTCCTTCAAGGCTCTCCCTGAATGGCTACGCCGCCCCCTTTTATCCCAGTTCTCTTCAATGCTCACAGCTGCAGCCCATCAAGGACAACCAGGACCTGTGGGACAGATATTCAAATAGAATCCATTTCCTCTACTCTAGCCAGTAAGTACTACCCTACAAGTCCTCAGAACCCCAAAGGCCACCTTTCATCTGACACCCAGACCCTGGGGAAAGGACTTCTTTTTCCCATGGCAAATGGCCTCCCTTGGCAGCCACTCACCCTGGCAGAAAGTGGGAGCCTAGCTAGAATGATGCAATCGTTGCTGGATTTTTCCAAAAGAAAAGCTGGCAGCAACTAGGGCCCTGGAAGTACTTAGAGCCTCAAACGCCACCTTGAACATATTCCTGAGACCCTGGGGAAAGGACTTCGTTTTTCCCATGGAAAATGGCCTTCATTTCTGGCCACTTGGCCTGGCAGGCAGGGCAGTGCCAAGCCAGGAATCTACAAACTCTGCTGGATCCTTCCAGAACGAAAGCTGCCAGCAACTAGGACCCTGCAAGTCCTTAGAGCCCCAGATGCCACCAGTCATCTGACACCCAGAGCCTGGGCCAATGACTTCGTTTTCCCCATGGAAAATGGCCTCCATTTCTGGCCACTCGCCCTGACCAAGAGGGTGGTGCCCAGCAAGAAATTTGCAAGCTTTGCTGGATTGCTCCAAATCTAAAGCTGCCACTTGTTGTTGTTCTATTTCTCTAGAGTCCCATCATGCTGTTCTCAGATTGCTAAAGTCCATACCTCCTCGGTGTGTTCTTATGGCTGCAGATCTTCACAGCACAGACGCTTTCTTCTGCATGCTGTTCTTTCCCAGTTCAGGGCTCCTTCAAGGCTCTCCCTGAATGGCTACGCCGCCCCCTTTTATCCCAGTTCTCTTCAATGCTCACAGCTGCAGCCCATCAAGGACAACCAGGACCTGTGGGACAGATATTCAAATAGAATCCATTTCCTCTACTCTAGCCAGTAAGTACTACCCTACAAGTCCTCAGAACCCCAAAGGCCACCTTTCATCTGACACCCAGACCCTGGGGAAAGGACTTCTTTTTCCCATGGCAAATGGCCTCCCTTGGCAGCCACTCACCCTGGCAGAAAGTGGGAGCCTAGCTAGAATGATGCAATCGTTGCTGGATTTTTCCAAAAGAAAAGCTGGCAGCAACTAGGGCCCTGGAAGTACTTAGAGCCTCAAACGCCACCTTGAACATATTACTGAGACCCTGGGGAAAGGACTTCGTTTTTCCCATGGGAAATGGCCTTCATTTCTGGCCACTTGGCCTGGCAGGCAGGGCAGTGCCAAGCCAGGAATCTACAAACTCTGCTGGATCCTTCCAGAACGAAAGCTGCCAGCAACTAGGACCCTGCAAGTCCTTAGAGCCCCAGATGCCACCAGTCATCTGACACCCAGAGCCTGGGCCAATGACTTCGTTTTCCCCATGGAAAATGGCCTCCATTTCTGGCCACTCGCCCTGACCAAGAGGGTGGTGCCCAGCAAGAAATTTGCAAGCTTTGCTGGATTGCTCCAAATCGAAAGCTGCCACTTGTTGTTGTTCTATTTCTCTAGAGTCCCATCATGCTGTTCTCAGATTGCTAAAGTCCATACCTCCTCGGTGTGTTCTTATGGCTGCAGATCTTCACAGCACAGACGCTTTCTTCTGCATGCTGTTCTTTCCCAGTTCAGGGCTCCTTCAAGGCTCTCCCTGAATGGCTACGCCGCCCCCTTTTATCCCAGTTCTCTTCAATGCTCACAGCTGCAGCCCATCAAGGACAACCAGGACCTGTGGGGCAAAGCCTCTAGACAGATATTCAAATAGAATCCATTTCCTCTACTCTAGCCAGTAAGTACTACCCTACAAGTCCTCAGAACCCCAAAGGCCACCTTTCATCTGACACCCAGACCCTGGGGAAAGGACTTCTTTTTCCCATGGCAAATGGCCTCCCTTGGCAGCCACTCACCCTGGCAGAAAGTGGGAGCCTAGCTAGAATGATGCAATCGTTGCTGGATTTTTCCAAAAGAAAAGCTGCCAGCAACTAGGGCCCTGGAAGTACTTAGAGCCTCAAACGCCACCTTGAACATATTCCTGAGACCCTGGGGAAAGGACTTCGTTTTTCCCATGGAAAATGGCCTTCATTTGTGGCCACTTGGCCTGGCAGGCAGGGCAGTGCCAAGCCAGGAATCTACAAACTCTGCTGGATCCTTCCAGAACGAAAGCTGCCAGCAACTAGGACCCTGCAAGTCCTTAGAGCCCCAGATGCCACCAGTCATCTGACACCCAGAGCCTGGGCCAATGACTTTGTTTTCCCCATGGAAAATTGCCTCCATTTCTGGCCACTCGCCCTGACCAAGAGGGTGGTGCCCAGCAAGAAATTTGCAAGCTTTGCTGGATTGCTCCAAATCTAAAGCTGCCACTTGTTGTTGTTCTATTTCTCTAGAGTCCCATCATGCTGTTCTCAGATTGCTAAAGTCCATACCTCCTCGGTGTGTTCTTATGGCTGCAGATCTTCACAGCACAGACGCTTTCTTCTGCATGCTGTTCTTTCCCAGTTCAGGGCTCCTTCAAGGCTCTCCCTGAATGGCTACGCCGCCCCCTTTTATCCCAGTTCTCTTCAATGCTCACAGCTGCAGCCCATCAAGGACAACCAGGACCTGTGGGACAGATATTCAAATAGAATCCATTTCCTCTACTCTAGCCAGTAAGTACTACCCTACAAGTCCTCAGAACCCCAAAGGCCACCTTTCATCTGACACCCAGACCCTGGGGAAAGGACTTCTTTTTCCCATGGCAAATGGCCTCCCTTGGCAGCCACTCACCCTGGCAGAAAGTGGGAGCCTAGCTAGAATGATGCAATCGTTGCTGGATTTTTCCAAAAGAAAAGCTGGCAGCAACTAGGGCCCTGGAAGTACTTAGAGCCTCAAACGCCACCTTGAACATATTCCTGAGACCCTGGGGAAAGGACTTCGTTTTTCCCATGGAAAATGGCCTTCATTTGTGGCCACTTGGCCTGGCAGGCAGGGCAGTGCCAAGCCAGGAATCTACAAACTCTGCTGGATCCTTCCAGAACGAAAGCTGCCAGCAACTAGGACCCTGCAAGTCCTTAGAGCCCCAGATGCCACCAGTCATCTGACACCCAGAGCCTGGGCCAATGACTTCGTTTTCCCCATGGAAAATGGCCTCCATTTCTGGCCACTCGCCCTGACCAAGAGGGTGGTGCCCAGCAAGAAATTTGCAAGCTTTGCTGGATTGCTCCAAATCTAAAGCTGCCACTTGTTGTTGTTCTATTTCTCTAGAGTCCCATCATGCTGTTCTCAGATTGCTAAAGTCCATACCTCCTCGGTGTGTTCTTATGGCTGCAGATCTTCACAGCACAGACGCTTTCTTCTGCATGCTGTTCTTTCCCAGTTCAGGGCTCCTTCAAGGCTCTCCCTGAATGGCTACGCCGCCCCCTTTTATCCCAGTTCTCTTCAATGCTCACAGCTGCAGCCCATCAAGGACAACCAGGACCTGTGGGACAGATATTCAAATAGAATCCATTTCCTCTACTCTAGCCAGTAAGTACTACCCTACAAGTCCTCAGAACCCCAAAGGCCACCTTTCATCTGACACCCAGACCCTGGGGAAAGGACTTCTTTTTCCCATGGCAAATGGCCTCCCTTGGCAGCCACTCACCCTGGCAGAAAGTGGGAGCCTAGCTAGAATGATGCAATCGTTGCTGGATTTTTCCAAAAGAAAAGCTGGCAGCAACTAGGGCCCTGGAAGTACTTAGAGCCTCAAACGCCACCTTGAACATATTCCTGAGACCCTGGGGAAAGGACTTCGTTTTTCCCATGGAAAATGGCCTTCATTTGTGGCCACTTGGCCTGGCAGGCAGGGCAGTGCCAAGCCAGGAATCTACAAACTCTGCTGGATCCTTCCAGAACGAAAGCTGCCAGCAACTAGGACCCTGCAAGTCCTTAGAGCCCCAGATGCCACCAGTCATCTGACACCCAGAGCCTGGGCCAATGACTTCGTTTTCCCCATGGAAAATGGCCTCCATTTCTGGCCACTCGCCCTGACCAAGAGGGTGGTGCCCAGCAAGAAATTTGCAAGCTTTGCTGGATTGCTCCAGATCGAAAGCTGCCACTTGTTGTTGTTCTATTTCTCTAGAGTCCCATAATGCTGTTCTCAGATTGCTAAAGTCCATACCTCCTCGGTGTGTTCTTATGGCTGCAGATCTTCACAGCACAGACGCTTTCTTCTGCATGCTGTTCTTTCCCAGTTCAGGGCTCCTTCAAGGCTCTCCCTGAATGGCTACGCCGCCCCCTTTTATCCCAGTTCTCTTCAATGCTCACAGCTGCAGCCCATCAAGGACAACCAGGGCCTGTGGGGCAAAGCCTCTAGACAGATATTCAAATAGAATCCATTTCCTCTACTCTAGCCAGTAAGTACTACCCTACAAGTCCTCAGAACCCCAAAGGCCACCTTTCATCTGACACCCAGACCCTGGGGAAAGGACTTCTTTTTCCCATGGCAAATGGCCTCCCTTGGCAGCCACTCACCCTGGCAGAAAGTGGGAGCCTAGCTAGAATGATGCAATCGTTGCTGGATTTTTCCAAAAGAAAAGCTGGCAGCAACTAGGGCCCTGGAAGTACTTAGAGCCTCAAACGCCACCTTGAACATATTCCTGAGACCCTGGGGAAAGGACTTCGTTTTTCCCATGGAAAATGGCCTTCATTTGTGGCCACTTGGCCTGGCAGGCAGGGCAGTGCCAAGCCAGGAATCTACAAACTCTGCTGGATCCTTCCAGAACGAAAGCTGCCAGCAACTAGGACCCTGCAAGTCCTTAGAGCCCCAGATGCCACCAGTCATCTGACACCCAGAGCCTGGGCCAATGACTTCGTTTTCCCCATGGAAAATGGCCTCCATTTCTGGCCACTCGCCCTGACCAAGAGGGTGGTGCCCAGCAAGAAATTTGCAAGCTTTGCTGGATTGCTCCAAATCGAAAGCTGCCACTTGTTGTTGTTCTATTTCTCTAGAGTCCCATCATGCTGTTCTCAGATTGCTAAAGTCCATACCTCCTCGGTGTGTTCTTATGGCTGCAGATCTTCACAGCACAGACGCTTTCTTCTGCATGCTGTTCTTTCCCAGTTCAGGGCTCCTTCAAGGCTCTCCCTGAATGGCTACGCCGCCCCCTTTTATCCCAGTTCTCTTCAATGCTCACAGCTGCAGCCCATCAAGGACAACCAGGACCTGTGGGACAGATATTCAAATAGAATCCATTTCCTCTACTCTAGCCAGTAAGTACTACCCTACAAGTCCTCAGAACCCCAAAGGCCACCTTTCATCTGACACCCAGACCCTGGGGAAAGGACTTCTTTTTCCCATGGCAAATGGCCTCCCTTGGCAGCCACTCACCCTGGCAGAAAGTGGGAGCCTAGCTAGAATGATGCAATCGTTGCTGGATTTTTCCAAAAGAAAAGCTGCCAGCAACTAGGGCCCTGGAAGTACTTAGAGCCTCAAACGCCACCTTGAACATATTCCTGAGACCCTGGGGAAAGGACTTCGTTTTTCCCATGGAAAATGGCCTTCATTTGTGGCCACTTGGCCTGGCAGGCAGGGCAGTGCCAAGCCAGGAATCTACAAACTCTGCTGGATCCTTCCAGAACGAAAGCTGCCAGCAACTAGGACCCTGCAAGTCCTTAGAGCCCCAGATGCCACCTGTCATCTGACACCCAGAGCCTGGGCCAATGACTTCGTTTTCCCCATGGAAAATGGCCTCCATTTCTGGCCACTCGCCCTGACCAAGAGGGTGGTGCCCAGCAAGAAATTTGCAAGCTTTGCTGGATTGCTCCAAATCGAAAGCTGCCACTTGTTGTTCTTCTATTTCTCTAGAGTCCCATAATGCTGTTCTCAGATTGCTAAAGTCCATACCTCCTCGGTGTGTTCTTATGGCTGCAGATCTTCACAGCACAGACGCTTTCTTCTGCATGCTGTTCTTTCCCAGTTCAGGGCTCCTTCAAGGCTCTCCCTGAATGGCTACGCCGCCCCCTTTTATCCCAGTTCTCTTCAATGCTCACAGCTGCAGCCCATCAAGGACAACCAGGACCTGTGGGGCAAAGCCTCTAGACAGATATTCAAATAGAATCCATTTCCTCTACTCTAGCCAGTAAGTACTACCCTACAAGTCCTCAGAACCCCAAAGGCCACCTTTCATCTGACACCCAGACCCTGGGGAAAGGACTTCTTTTTCCCATGGCAAATGGCCTCCCTTGGCAGCCACTCACCCTGGCAGAAAGTGGGAGCCTAGCTAGAATGATGCAATCGTTGCTGGATTTTTCCAAAAGAAAAGCTGGCAGCAACTAGGGCCCTGGAAGTACTTAGAGCCTCAAACGCCACCTTGAACATATTCCTGAGACCCTGGGGAAAGGACTTCGTTTTTCCCATGGAAAATGGCCTTCATTTGTGGCCACTTGGCCTGGCAGGCAGGGCAGTGCCAAGCCAGGAATCTACAAACTGTGCTGGATCCTTCCAGAACGAAAGCTGCCAGCAACTAGGACCCTGCAAGTCCTTAGAGCCCCAGATGCCACCAGTCATCTGACACCCAGAGCCTGGGCCAATGACTTCGTTTTCCCCATGGAAAATGGCCTCCATTTCTGGCCACTCGCCCTGACCAAGAGGGTGGTGCCCAGCAAGAAATTTGCAAGCTTTGCTGGATTGCTCCAAATCTAAAGCTGCCACTTGTTGTTGTTCTATTTCTCTAGAGTCCCATCATGCTGTTCTCAGATTGCTAAAGTCCATACCTCCTCGGTGTGTTCTTATGGCTGCAGATCTTCACAGCACAGACGCTTTCTTCTGCATGCTGTTCTTTCCCAGTTCAGGGCTCCTTCAAGGCTCTCCCTGAATGGCTACGCCGCCCCCTTTTATCCCAGTTCTCTTCAATGCTCACAGCTGCAGCCCATCAAGGACAACCAGGACCTGTGGGACAGATATTCAAATAGAATCCATTTCCTCTACTCTAGCCAGTAAGTACTACCCTACAAGTCCTCAGAACCCCAAAGGCCACCTTTCATCTGACACCCAGACCCTGGGGAAAGGACTTCTTTTTCCCATGGCAAATGGCCTCCCTTGGCAGCCACTCACCCTGGCAGAAAGTGGGAGCCTAGCTAGAATGATGCAATCGTTGCTGGATTTTTCCAAAAGAAAAGCTGGCAGCAACTAGGGCCCTGGAAGTACTTAGAGCCTCAAACGCCACCTTGAACATATTACTGAGACCCTGGGGAAAGGACTTCGTTTTTCCCATGGAAAATGGCCTTCATTTGTGGCCACTTGGCCTGGCAGGCAGGGCAGTGCCAAGCCAGGAATCTACAAACTCTGCTGGATCCTTCCAGAACGAAAGCTGCCAGCAACTAGGACCCTGCAAGTCCTTAGAGCCCCAGATGCCACCTGTCATCTGACACCCAGAGCCTGGGCCAATGACTTCGTTTTCCCCATGGAAAATGGCCTCCATTTCTGGCCACTCGCCCTGACCAAGAGGGTGGTGCCCAGCAAGAAATTTGCAAGCTTTGCTGGATTGCTCCAAATCGAAAGCTGCCACTTGTTGTTGTTCTATTTCTCTAGAGTCCCATAATGCTGTTCTCAGATTGCTAAAGTCCATACCTCCTCGGTGTGTTCTTATGGCTGCAGATCTTCACAGCACAGACGCTTTCTTCTGCATGCTGTTCTTTCCCAGTTCAGGGCTCCTTCAAGGCTCTCCCTGAATGGCTACGCCGCCCCCTTTTATCCCAGTTCTCTTCAATGCTCACAGCTGCAGCCCATCAAGGACAACCAGGGCCTGTGGGGCAAAGCCTCTAGACAGATATTCAAATAGAATCCATTTCCTCTACTCTAGCCAGTAAGTACTACCCTACAAGTCCTCAGAACCCCAAAGGCCACCTTTCATCTGACACCCAGACCCTGGGGAAAGGACTTCTTTTTCCCATGGCAAATGGCCTCCCTTGGCAGCCACTCACCCTGGCAGAAAGTGGGAGCCTAGCTAGAATGATGCAATCGTTGCTGGATTTTTCCAAAAGAAAAGCTGGCAGCAACTAGGGCCCTGGAAGTACTTAGAGCCTCAAACGCCACCTTGAACATATTCCTGAGACCCTGGGGAAAGGACTTCGTTTTTCCCATGGAAAATGGCCTTCATTTGTGGCCACTTGGCCTGGCAGGCAGGGCAGTGCCAAGCCAGGAATCTACAAACTCTGCTGGATCCTTCCAGAACGAAAGCTGCCAGCAACTAGGACCCTGCAAGTCCTTAGAGCCCCAGATGCCACCAGTCATCTGACACCCAGAGCCTGGGCCAATGACTTCGTTTTCCCCATGGAAAATGGCCTCCATTTCTGGCCACTCGCCCTGACCAAGAGGGTGGTGCCCAGCAAGAAATTTGCAAGCTTTGCTGGATTGCTCCAAATCTAAAGCTGCCACTTGTTGTTGTTCTATTTCTCTAGAGTCCCATCATGCTGTTCTCAGATTGCTAAAGTCCATACCTCCTCGGTGTGTTCTTATGGCTGCAGATCTTCACAGCACAGACGCTTTCTTCTGCATGCTGTTCTTTCCCAGTTCAGGGCTCCTTCAAGGCTCTCCCTGAATGGCTACGCCGCCCCCTTTTATCCCAGTTCTCTTCAATGCTCACAGCTGCAGCCCATCAAGGACAACCAGGACCTGTGGGACAGATATTCAAATAGAATCCATTTCCTCTACTCTAGCCAGTAAGTACTACCCTACAAGTCCTCAGAACCCCAAAGGCCACCTTTCATCTGACACCCAGACCCTGGGGAAAGGACTTCTTTTTCCCATGGCAAATGGCCTCCCTTGGCAGCCACTCACCCTGGCAGAAAGTGGGAGCCTAGCTAGAATGATGCAATCGTTGCTGGATTTTTCCAAAAGAAAAGCTGCCAGCAACTAGGGCCCTGGAAGTACTTAGAGCCTCAAACGCCACCTTGAACATATTCCTGAGACCCTGGGGAAAGGACTTCGTTTTTCCCATGGAAAATGGCCTTCATTTGTGGCCACTTGGCCTGGCAGGCAGGGCAGTGCCAAGCCAGGAATCTACAAACTCTGCTGGATCCTTCCAGAACGAAAGCTGCCAGCAACTAGGACCCTGCAAGTCCTTAGAGCCCCAGATGCCACCTGTCATCTGACACCCAGAGCCTGGGCCAATGACTTCGTTTTCCCCATGGAAAATGGCCTCCATTTCTGGCCACTCGCCCTGACCAAGAGGGTGGTGCCCAGCAAGAAATTTGCAAGCTTTGCTGGATTGCTCCAAATCGAAAGCTGCCACTTGTTGTTCTTCTATTTCTCTAGAGTCCCATAATGCTGTTCTCAGATTGCTAAAGTCCATACCTCCTCGGTGTGTTCTTATGGCTGCAGATCTTCACAGCACAGACGCTTTCTTCTGCATGCTGTTCTTTCCCAGTTCAGGGCTCCTTCAAGGCTCTCCCTGAATGGCTACGCCGCCCCCTTTTATCCCAGTTCTCTTCAATGCTCACAGCTGCAGCCCATCAAGGACAACCAGGACCTGTGGGGCAAAGCCTCTAGACAGATATTCAAATAGAATCCATTTCCTCTACTCTAGCCAGTAAGTACTACCCTACAAGTCCTCAGAACCCCAAAGGCCACCTTTCATCTGACACCCAGACCCTGGGGAAAGGACTTCTTTTTCCCATGGCAAATGGCCTCCCTTGGCAGCCACTCACCCTGGCAGAAAGTGGGAGCCTAGCTAGAATGATGCAATCGTTGCTGGATTTTTCCAAAAGAAAAGCTGGCAGCAACTAGGGCCCTGGAAGTACTTAGAGCCTCAAACGCCACCTTGAACATATTCCTGAGACCCTGGGGAAAGGACTTCGTTTTTCCCATGGAAAATGGCCTTCATTTGTGGCCACTTGGCCTGGCAGGCAGGGCAGTGCCAAGCCAGGAATCTACAAACTGTGCTGGATCCTTCCAGAACGAAAGCTGCCAGCAACTAGGACCCTGCAAGTCCTTAGAGCCCCAGATGCCACCAGTCATCTGACACCCAGAGCCTGGGCCAATGACTTCGTTTTCCCCATGGAAAATGGCCTCCATTTCTGGCCACTCGCCCTGACCAAGAGGGTGGTGCCCAGCAAGAAATTTGCAAGCTTTGCTGGATTGCTCCAAATCTAAAGCTGCCACTTGTTGTTGTTCTATTTCTCTAGAGTCCCATCATGCTGTTCTCAGATTGCTAAAGTCCATACCTCCTCGGTGTGTTCTTATGGCTGCAGATCTTCACAGCACAGACGCTTTCTTCTGCATGCTGTTCTTTCCCAGTTCAGGGCTCCTTCAAGGCTCTCCCTGAATGGCTACGCCGCCCCCTTTTATCCCAGTTCTCTTCAATGCTCACAGCTGCAGCCCATCAAGGACAACCAGGACCTGTGGGACAGATATTCAAATAGAATCCATTTCCTCTACTCTAGCCAGTAAGTACTACCCTACAAGTCCTCAGAACCCCAAAGGCCACCTTTCATCTGACACCCAGACCCTGGGGAAAGGACTTCTTTTTCCCATGGCAAATGGCCTCCCTTGGCAGCCACTCACCCTGGCAGAAAGTGGGAGCCTAGCTAGAATGATGCAATCGTTGCTGGATTTTTCCAAAAGAAAAGCTGGCAGCAACTAGGGCCCTGGAAGTACTTAGAGCCTCAAACGCCACCTTGAACATATTACTGAGACCCTGGGGAAAGGACTTCGTTTTTCCCATGGAAAATGGCCTTCATTTGTGGCCACTTGGCCTGGCAGGCAGGGCAGTGCCAAGCCAGGAATCTACAAACTCTGCTGGATCCTTCCAGAACGAAAGCTGCCAGCAACTAGGACCCTGCAAGTCCTTAGAGCCCCAGATGCCACCTGTCATCTGACACCCAGAGCCTGGGCCAATGACTTCGTTTTCCCCATGGAAAATGGCCTCCATTTCTGGCCACTCGCCCTGACCAAGAGGGTGGTGCCCAGCAAGAAATTTGCAAGCTTTGCTGGATTGCTCCAAATCGAAAGCTGCCACTTGTTGTTGTTCTATTTCTCTAGAGTCCCATAATGCTGTTCTCAGATTGCTAAAGTCCATACCTCCTCGGTGTGTTCTTATGGCTGCAGATCTTCACAGCACAGACGCTTTCTTCTGCATGCTGTTCTTTCCCAGTTCAGGGCTCCTTCAAGGCTCTCCCTGAATGGCTACGCCGCCCCCTTTTATCCCAGTTCTCTTCAATGCTCACAGCTGCAGCCCATCAAGGACAACCAGGGCCTGTGGGGCAAAGCCTCTAGACAGATATTCAAATAGAATCCATTTCCTCTACTCTAGCCAGTAAGTACTACCCTACAAGTCCTCAGAACCCCAAAGGCCACCTTTCATCTGACACCCAGACCCTGGGGAAAGGACTTCTTTTTCCCATGGCAAATGGCCTCCCTTGGCAGCCACTCACCCTGGCAGAAAGTGGGAGCCTAGCTAGAATGATGCAATCGTTGCTGGATTTTTCCAAAAGAAAAGCTGGCAGCAACTAGGGCCCTGGAAGTACTTAGAGCCTCAAACGCCACCTTGAACATATTCCTGAGACCCTGGGGAAAGGACTTCGTTTTTCCCATGGAAAATGGCCTTCATTTGTGGCCACTTGGCCTGGCAGGCAGGGCAGTGCCAAGCCAGGAATCTACAAACTCTGCTGGATCCTTCCAGAACGAAAGCTGCCAGCAACTAGGACCCTGCAAGTCCTTAGAGCCCCAGATGCCACCTGTCATCTGACACCCAGAGCCTGGGCCAATGACTTCGTTTTCCCCATGGAAAATGGCCTCCATTTCTGGCCACTCGCCCTGACCAAGAGGGTGGTGCCCAGCAAGAAATTTGCAAGCTTTGCTGGATTGCTCCAAATCGAAAGCTGCCACTTGTTGTTCTTCTATTTCTCTAGAGTCCCATCATGCTGTTCTCAGATTGCTAAAGTCCATACCTCCTCGGTGTGTTCTTATGGCTGCAGATCTTCACAGCACAGACGCTTTCTTCTGCATGCTGTTCTTTCCCAGTTCAGGGCTCCTTCAAGGCTCTCCCTGAATGGCTACGCCGCCCCCTTTTATCCCAGTTCTCTTCAATGCTCACAGCTGCAGCCCATCAAGGACAACCAGGACCTGTGGGGCAAAGCCTCTAGACAGATATTCAAATAGAATCCATTTCCTCTACTCTAGCCAGTAAGTACTACCCTACAAGTCCTCAGAACCCCAAAGGCCACCTTTCATCTGACACCCAGACCCTGGGGAAAGGACTTCTTTTTCCCATGGCAAATGGCCTCCCTTGGCAGCCACTCACCCTGGCAGAAAGTGGGAGCCTAGCTAGAATGATGCAATCGTTGCTGGATTTTTCCAAAAGAAAAGCTGGCAGCAACTAGGGCCCTGGAAGTACTTAGAGCCTCAAACGCCACCTTGAACATATTACTGAGACCCTGGGGAAAGGACTTCGTTTTTCCCATGGAAAATGGCCTTCATTTGTGGCCACTTGGCCTGGCAGGCAGGGCAGTGCCAAGCCAGGAATCTACAAACTCTGCTGGATCCTTCCAGAACGAAAGCTGCCAGCAACTAGGACCCTGCAAGTCCTTACAGCCCCAGATGCCACCAGTCATCTGACACCCAGAGCCTGGGCCAATGACTTCGTTTTCCCCATGGAAAATGGCCTCCATTTCTGGCCACTCGCCCTGACCAAGAGGGTGGTGCCCAGCAAGAAATTTGCAAGCTTTGCTGGATTGCTCCAAATCTAAAGCTGCCACTTGTTGTTGTTCTATTTCTCTAGAGTCCCATCATGCTGTTCTCAGATTGCTAAAGTCCATACCTCCTCGGTGTGTTCTTATGGCTGCAGATCTTCACAGCACAGACGCTTTCTTCTGCATGCTGTTCTTTCCCAGTTCAGGGCTCCTTCAAGGCTCTCCCTGAATGGCTACGCCGCCCCCTTTTATCCCAGTTCTCTTCAATGCTCACAGCTGCAGCCCATCAAGGACAACCAGGACCTGTGGGACAGATATTCAAATAGAATCCATTTCCTCTACTCTAGCCAGTAAGTACTACCCTACAAGTCCTCAGAACCCCAAAGGCCACCTTTCATCTGACACCCAGACCCTGGGGAAAGGACTTCTTTTTCCCATGGCAAATGGCCTCCCTTGGCAGCCACTCACCCTGGCAGAAAGTGGGAGCCTAGCTAGAATGATGCAATCGTTGCTGGATTTTTCCAAAAGAAAAGCTGGCAGCAACTAGGGCCCTGGAAGTACTTAGAGCCTCAAACGCCACCTTGAACATATTACTGAGACCCTGGGGAAAGGACTTCGTTTTTCCCATGGAAAATGGCCTTCATTTGTGGCCACTTGGCCTGGCAGGCAGGGCAGTGCCAAGCCAGGAATCTACAAACTCTGCTGGATCCTTCCAGAACGAAAGCTGCCAGCAACTAGGACCCTGCAAGTCCTTAGAGCCCCAGATGCCACCAGTCATCTGACACCCAGAGCCTGGGCCAATGACTTCGTTTTCCCCATGGAAAATGGCCTCCATTTCTGGCCACTCGCCCTGACCAAGAGGGTGGTGCCCAGCAAGAAATTTGCAAGCTTTGCTGGATTGCTCCAAATCGAAAGCTGCCACTTGTTGTTGTTCTATTTCTCTAGAGTCCCATAATGCTGTTCTCAGATTGCTAAAGTCCATACCTCCTCGGTGTGTTCTTATGGCTGCAGATCTTCACAGCACAGACGCTTTCTTCTGCATGCTGTTCTTTCCCAGTTCAGGGCTCCTTCAAGGCTCTCCCTGAATGGCTACGCCGCCCCCTTTTATCCCAGTTCTCTTCAATGCTCACAGCTGCAGCCCATCAAGGACAACCAGGGCCTGTGGGGCAAAGCCTCTAGACAGATATTCAAATAGAATCCATTTCCTCTACTCTAGCCAGTAAGTACTACCCTACAAGTCCTCAGAACCCCAAAGGCCACCTTTCATCTGACACCCAGACCCTGGGGAAAGGACTTCTTTTTCCCATGGCAAATGGCCTCCCTTGGCAGCCACTCACCCTGGCAGAAAGTGGGAGCCTAGCTAGAATGATGCAATCGTTGCTGGATTTTTCCAAAAGAAAAGCTGGCAGCAACTAGGGCCCTGGAAGTACTTAGAGCCTCAAACGCCACCTTGAACATATTCCTGAGACCCTGGGGAAAGGACTTCGTTTTTCCCATGGGAAATGGCCTTCATTTGTGGCCACTCTGCCTGGCAGGCAGGGCAGTGCCAAGCCAGGAATCTACAAACTCTGCTGGATCCTTCCAGAACGAAAGCTGCCAGCAACTAGGACCCTGCAAGTCCTTAGAGCCCCAGATGCCACCAGTCATCTGACACCCAGAGCCTGGGCCAATGACTTCGTTTTCCCCATGGAAAATGGCCTCCATTTCTGGCCACTCGCCCTGACCAAGAGGGTGGTGCCCAGCAAGAAATTTGCAAGCTTTGCTGGATTGCTCCAAATCTAAAGCTACCACTTGTTGTTGTTCTATTTCTCTAGAGTCCCATCATGCTGTTCTCAGATTGCTAAAGTCCATACCTCCTCGGTGTGTTCTTATGGCTGCAGATCTTCACAGCACAGACGCTTTCTTCTGCATGCTGTTCTTTCCCAGTTCAGGGCTCCTTCAAGGCTCTCCCTGAATGGCTACGCCGCCCCCTTTTATCCCAGTTCTCTTCAATGCTCACAGCTGCAGCCCATCAAGGACAACCAGGACCTGTGGGACAGATATTCAAATAGAATCCATTTCCTCTACTCTAGCCAGTAAGTACTACCCTACAAGTCCTCAGAACCCCAAAGGCCACCTTTCATCTGACACCCAGACCCTGGGGAAAGGACTTCTTTTTCCCATGGCAAATGGCCTCCCTTGGCAGCCACTCACCCTGGCAGAAAGTGGGAGCCTAGCTAGAATGATGCAATCGTTGCTGGATTTTTCCAAAAGAAAAGCTGGCAGCAACTAGGGCCCTGGAAGTACTTAGAGCCTCAAACGCCACCTTGAACATATTCCTGAGACCCTGGGGAAAGGACTTCGTTTTTCCCATGGAAAATGGCCTTCATTTGTGGCCACTTGGCCTGGCAGGCAGGGCAGTGCCAAGCCAGGAATCTACAAACTCTGCTGGATCCTTCCAGAACGAAAGCTGCCAGCAACTAGGACCCTGCAAGTCCTTAGAGCCCCAGATGCCACCTGTCATCTGACACCCAGAGCCTGGGCCAATGACTTCGTTTTCCCCATGGAAAATGGCCTCCATTTCTGGCCACTCGCCCTGACCAAGAGGGTGGTGCCCAGCAAGAAATTTGCAAGCTTTGCTGGATTGCTCCAAATCGAAAGCTGCCACTTGTTGTTCTTCTATTTCTCTAGAGTCCCATCATGCTGTTCTCAGATTGCTAAAGTCCATACCTCCTCGGTGTGTTCTTATGGCTGCAGATCTTCACAGCACAGACGCTTTCTTCTGCATGCTGTTCTTTCCCAGTTCAGGGCTCCTTCAAGGCTCTCCCTGAATGGCTACGCCGCCCCCTTTTATCCCAGTTCTCTTCAATGCTCACAGCTGCAGCCCATCAAGGACAACCAGGACCTGTGGGGCAAAGCCTCTAGACAGATATTCAAATAGAATCCATTTCCTCTACTCTAGCCAGTAAGTACTACCCTACAAGTCCTCAGAACCCCAAAGGCCACCTTTCATCTGACACCCAGACCCTGGGGAAAGGACTTCTTTTTCCCATGGCAAATGGCCTCCCTTGGCAGCCACTCACCCTGGCAGAAAGTGGGAGCCTAGCTAGAATGATGCAATCGTTGCTGGATTTTTCCAAAAGAAAAGCTGGCAGCAACTAGGGCCCTGGAAGTACTTAGAGCCTCAAACGCCACCTTGAACATATTACTGAGACCCTGGGGAAAGGACTTCGTTTTTCCCATGGAAAATGGCCTTCATTTGTGGCCACTTGGCCTGGCAGGCAGGGCAGTGCCAAGCCAGGAATCTACAAACTCTGCTGGATCCTTCCAGAACGAAAGCTGCCAGCAACTAGGACCCTGCAAGTCCTTACAGCCCCAGATGCCACCAGTCATCTGACACCCAGAGCCTGGGCCAATGACTTCGTTTTCCCCATGGAAAATGGCCTCCATTTCTGGCCACTCGCCCTGACCAAGAGGGTGGTGCCCAGCAAGAAATTTGCAAGCTTTGCTGGATTGCTCCAAATCTAAAGCTGCCACTTGTTGTTGTTCTATTTCTCTAGAGTCCCATCATGCTGTTCTCAGATTGCTAAAGTCCATACCTCCTCGGTGTGTTCTTATGGCTGCAGATCTTCACAGCACAGACGCTTTCTTCTGCATGCTGTTCTTTCCCAGTTCAGGGCTCCTTCAAGGCTCTCCCTGAATGGCTACGCCGCCCCCTTTTATCCCAGTTCTCTTCAATGCTCACAGCTGCAGCCCATCAAGGACAACCAGGACCTGTGGGACAGATATTCAAATAGAATCCATTTCCTCTACTCTAGCCAGTAAGTACTACCCTACAAGTCCTCAGAACCCCAAAGGCCACCTTTCATCTGACACCCAGACCCTGGGGAAAGGACTTCTTTTTCCCATGGCAAATGGCCTCCCTTGGCAGCCACTCACCCTGGCAGAAAGTGGGAGCCTAGCTAGAATGATGCAATCGTTGCTGGATTTTTCCAAAAGAAAAGCTGGCAGCAACTAGGGCCCTGGAAGTACTTAGAGCCTCAAACGCCACCTTGAACATATTCCTGAGACCCTGGGGAAAGGACTTCGTTTTTCCCATGGAAAATGGCCTTCATTTGTGGCCACTTGGCCTGGCAGGCAGGGCAGTGCCAAGCCAGGAATCTACAAACTCTGCTGGATCCTTCCAGAACGAAAGCTGCCAGCAACTAGGACCCTGCAAGTCCTTAGAGCCCCAGATGCCACCAGTCATCTGACACCCAGAGCCTGGGCCAATGACTTCGTTTTCCCCATGGAAAATGGCCTCCATTTCTGGCCACTCGCCCTGACCAAGAGGGTGGTGCCCAGCAAGAAATTTGCAAGCTTTGCTGGATTGCTCCAAATCGAAAGCTGCCACTTGTTGTTGTTCTATTTCTCTAGAGTCCCATCATGCTGTTCTCAGATTGCTAAAGTCCATACCTCCTCGGTGTGTTCTTATGGCTGCAGATCTTCACAGCACAGACGCTTTCTTCTGCATGCTGTTCTTTCCCAGTTCAGGGCTCCTTCAAGGCTCTCCCTGAATGGCTACGCCGCCCCCTTTTATCCCAGTTCTCTTCAATGCTCACAGCTGCAGCCCATCAAGGACAACCAGGGCCTGTGGGGCAAAGCCTCTAGACAGATATTCAAATAGAATCCATTTCCTCTACTCTAGCCAGTAAGTACTACCCTACAAGTCCTCAGAACCCCAAAGGCCACCTTTCATCTGACACCCAGACCCTGGGGAAAGGACTTCTTTTTCCCATGGCAAATGGCCTCCCTTGGCAGCCACTCACCCTGGCAGAAAGTGGGAGCCTAGCTAGAATGATGCAATCGTTGCTGGATTTTTCCAAAAGAAAAGCTGGCAGCAACTAGGGCCCTGGAAGTACTTAGAGCCTCAAACGCCACCTTGAACATATTCCTGAGACCCTGGGGAAAGGACTTCGTTTTTCCCATGGGAAATGGCCTTCATTTGTGGCCACTCTGCCTGGCAGGCAGGGCAGTGCCAAGCCAGGAATCTACAAACTCTGCTGGATCCTTCCAGAACGAAAGCTGCCAGCAACTAGGACCCTGCAAGTCCTTAGAGCCCCAGATGCCACCAGTCATCTGACACCCAGAGCCTGGGCCAATGACTTCGTTTTCCCCATGGAAAATGGCCTCCATTTCTGGCCACTCGCCCTGACCAAGAGGGTGGTGCCCAGCAAGAAATTTGCAAGCTTTGCTGGATTGCTCCAAATCTAAAGCTACCACTTGTTGTTGTTCTATTTCTCTAGAGTCCCATCATGCTGTTCTCAGATTGCTAAAGTCCATACCTCCTCGGTGTGTTCTTATGGCTGCAGATCTTCACAGCACAGACGCTTTCTTCTGCATGCTGTTCTTTCCCAGTTCAGGGCTCCTTCAAGGCTCTCCCTGAATGGCTACGCCGCCCCCTTTTATCCCAGTTCTCTTCAATGCTCACAGCTGCAGCCCATCAAGGACAACCAGGACCTGTGGGACAGATATTCAAATAGAATCCATTTCCTCTACTCTAGCCAGTAAGTACTACCCTACAAGTCCTCAGAACCCCAAAGGCCACCTTTCATCTGACACCCAGACCCTGGGGAAAGGACTTCTTTTTCCCATGGCAAATGGCCTCCCTTGGCAGCCACTCACCCTGGCAGAAAGTGGGAGCCTAGCTAGAATGATGCAATCGTTGCTGGATTTTTCCAAAAGAAAAGCTGGCAGCAACTAGGGCCCTGGAAGTACTTAGAGCCTCAAACGCCACCTTGAACATATTACTGAGACCCTGGGGAAAGGACTTCGTTTTTCCCATGGAAAATGGCCTTCATTTGTGGCCACTTGGCCTGGCAGGCAGGGCAGTGCCAAGCCAGGAATCTACAAACTCTGCTGGATCCTTCCAGAACGAAAGCTGCCAGCAACTAGGACCCTGCAAGTCCTTAGAGCCCCAGATGCCACCTGTCATCTGACACCCAGAGCCTGGGCCAATGACTTCGTTTTCCCCATGGAAAATGGCCTCCATTTCTGGCCACTCGCCCTGACCAAGAGGGTGGTGCCCAGCAAGAAATTTGCAAGCTTTGCTGGATTGCTCCAAATCGAAAGCTGCCACTTGTTGTTGTTCTATTTCTCTAGAGTCCCATAATGCTGTTCTCAGATTGCTAAAGTCCATACCTCCTCGGTGTGTTCTTATGGCTGCAGATCTTCACAGCACAGACGCTTTCTTCTGCATGCTGTTCTTTCCCAGTTCAGGGCTCCTTCAAGGCTCTCCCTGAATGGCTACGCCGCCCCCTTTTATCCCAGTTCTCTTCAATGCTCACAGCTGCAGCCCATCAAGGACAACCAGGGCCTGTGGGGCAAAGCCTCTAGACAGATATTCAAATAGAATCCATTTCCTCTACTCTAGCCAGTAAGTACTACCCTACAAGTCCTCAGAACCCCAAAGGCCACCTTTCATCTGACACCCAGACCCTGGGGAAAGGACTTCTTTTTCCCATGGCAAATGGCCTCCCTTGGCAGCCACTCACCCTGGCAGAAAGTGGGAGCCTAGCTAGAATGATGCAATCGTTGCTGGATTTTTCCAAAAGAAAAGCTGGCAGCAACTAGGGCCCTGGAAGTACTTAGAGCCTCAAACGCCACCTTGAACATATTCCTGAGACCCTGGGGAAAGGACTTCGTTTTTCCCATGGAAAATGGCCTTCATTTGTGGCCACTTGGCCTGGCAGGCAGGGCAGTGCCAAGCCAGGAATCTACAAACTCTGCTGGATCCTTCCAGAACGAAAGCTGCCAGCAACTAGGACCCTGCAAGTCCTTAGAGCCCCAGATGCCACCAGTCATCTGACACCCAGAGCCTGGGCCAATGACTTCGTTTTCCCCATGGAAAATGGCCTCCATTTCTGGCCACTCGCCCTGACCAAGAGGGTGGTGCCCAGCAAGAAATTTGCAAGCTTTGCTGGATTGCTCCAAATCTAAAGCTGCCACTTGTTGTTGTTCTATTTCTCTAGAGTCCCATCATGCTGTTCTCAGATTGCTAAAGTCCATACCTCCTCGGTGTGTTCTTATGGCTGCAGATCTTCACAGCACAGACGCTTTCTTCTGCATGCTGTTCTTTCCCAGTTCAGGGCTCCTTCAAGGCTCTCCCTGAATGGCTACGCCGCCCCCTTTTATCCCAGTTCTCTTCAATGCTCACAGCTGCAGCCCATCAAGGACAACCAGGACCTGTGGGACAGATATTCAAATAGAATCCATTTCCTCTACTCTAGCCAGTAAGTACTACCCTACAAGTCCTCAGAACCCCAAAGGCCACCTTTCATCTGACACCCAGACCCTGGGGAAAGGACTTCTTTTTCCCATGGCAAATGGCCTCCCTTGGCAGCCACTCACCCTGGCAGAAAGTGGGAGCCTAGCTAGAATGATGCAATCGTTGCTGGATTTTTCCAAAAGAAAAGCTGCCAGCAACTAGGGCCCTGGAAGTACTTAGAGCCTCAAACGCCACCTTGAACATATTCCTGAGACCCTGGGGAAAGGACTTCGTTTTTCCCATGGAAAATGGCCTTCATTTGTGGCCACTTGGCCTGGCAGGCAGGGCAGTGCCAAGCCAGGAATCTACAAACTCTGCTGGATCCTTCCAGAACGAAAGCTGCCAGCAACTAGGACCCTGCAAGTCCTTAGAGCCCCAGATGCCACCTGTCATCTGACACCCAGAGCCTGGGCCAATGACTTCGTTTTCCCCATGGAAAATGGCCTCCATTTCTGGCCACTCGCCCTGACCAAGAGGGTGGTGCCCAGCAAGAAATTTGCAAGCTTTGCTGGATTGCTCCAAATCGAAAGCTGCCACTTGTTGTTCTTCTATTTCTCTAGAGTCCCATAATGCTGTTCTCAGATTGCTAAAGTCCATACCTCCTCGGTGTGTTCTTATGGCTGCAGATCTTCACAGCACAGACGCTTTCTTCTGCATGCTGTTCTTTCCCAGTTCAGGGCTCCTTCAAGGCTCTCCCTGAATGGCTACGCCGCCCCCTTTTATCCCAGTTCTCTTCAATGCTCACAGCTGCAGCCCATCAAGGACAACCAGGACCTGTGGGGCAAAGCCTCTAGACAGATATTCAAATAGAATCCATTTCCTCTACTCTAGCCAGTAAGTACTACCCTACAAGTCCTCAGAACCCCAAAGGCCACCTTTCATCTGACACCCAGACCCTGGGGAAAGGACTTCTTTTTCCCATGGCAAATGGCCTCCCTTGGCAGCCACTCACCCTGGCAGAAAGTGGGAGCCTAGCTAGAATGATGCAATCGTTGCTGGATTTTTCCAAAAGAAAAGCTGGCAGCAACTAGGGCCCTGGAAGTACTTAGAGCCTCAAACGCCACCTTGAACATATTCCTGAGACCCTGGGGAAAGGACTTCGTTTTTCCCATGGAAAATGGCCTTCATTTGTGGCCACTTGGCCTGGCAGGCAGGGCAGTGCCAAGCCAGGAATCTACAAACTGTGCTGGATCCTTCCAGAACGAAAGCTGCCAGCAACTAGGACCCTGCAAGTCCTTAGAGCCCCAGATGCCACCAGTCATCTGACACCCAGAGCCTGGGCCAATGACTTCGTTTTCCCCATGGAAAATGGCCTCCATTTCTGGCCACTCGCCCTGACCAAGAGGGTGGTGCCCAGCAAGAAATTTGCAAGCTTTGCTGGATTGCTCCAAATCTAAAGCTGCCACTTGTTGTTGTTCTATTTCTCTAGAGTCCCATCATGCTGTTCTCAGATTGCTAAAGTCCATACCTCCTCGGTGTGTTCTTATGGCTGCAGATCTTCACAGCACAGACGCTTTCTTCTGCATGCTGTTCTTTCCCAGTTCAGGGCTCCTTCAAGGCTCTCCCTGAATGGCTACGCCGCCCCCTTTTATCCCAGTTCTCTTCAATGCTCACAGCTGCAGCCCATCAAGGACAACCAGGACCTGTGGGACAGATATTCAAATAGAATCCATTTCCTCTACTCTAGCCAGTAAGTACTACCCTACAAGTCCTCAGAACCCCAAAGGCCACCTTTCATCTGACACCCAGACCCTGGGGAAAGGACTTCTTTTTCCCATGGCAAATGGCCTCCCTTGGCAGCCACTCACCCTGGCAGAAAGTGGGAGCCTAGCTAGAATGATGCAATCGTTGCTGGATTTTTCCAAAAGAAAAGCTGGCAGCAACTAGGGCCCTGGAAGTACTTAGAGCCTCAAACGCCACCTTGAACATATTACTGAGACCCTGGGGAAAGGACTTCGTTTTTCCCATGGAAAATGGCCTTCATTTGTGGCCACTTGGCCTGGCAGGCAGGGCAGTGCCAAGCCAGGAATCTACAAACTCTGCTGGATCCTTCCAGAACGAAAGCTGCCAGCAACTAGGACCCTGCAAGTCCTTAGAGCCCCAGATGCCACCTGTCATCTGACACCCAGAGCCTGGGCCAATGACTTCGTTTTCCCCATGGAAAATGGCCTCCATTTCTGGCCACTCGCCCTGACCAAGAGGGTGGTGCCCAGCAAGAAATTTGCAAGCTTTGCTGGATTGCTCCAAATCGAAAGCTGCCACTTGTTGTTGTTCTATTTCTCTAGAGTCCCATAATGCTGTTCTCAGATTGCTAAAGTCCATACCTCCTCGGTGTGTTCTTATGGCTGCAGATCTTCACAGCACAGACGCTTTCTTCTGCATGCTGTTCTTTCCCAGTTCAGGGCTCCTTCAAGGCTCTCCCTGAATGGCTACGCCGCCCCCTTTTATCCCAGTTCTCTTCAATGCTCACAGCTGCAGCCCATCAAGGACAACCAGGGCCTGTGGGGCAAAGCCTCTAGACAGATATTCAAATAGAATCCATTTCCTCTACTCTAGCCAGTAAGTACTACCCTACAAGTCCTCAGAACCCCAAAGGCCACCTTTCATCTGACACCCAGACCCTGGGGAAAGGACTTCTTTTTCCCATGGCAAATGGCCTCCCTTGGCAGCCACTCACCCTGGCAGAAAGTGGGAGCCTAGCTAGAATGATGCAATCGTTGCTGGATTTTTCCAAAAGAAAAGCTGGCAGCAACTAGGGCCCTGGAAGTACTTAGAGCCTCAAACGCCACCTTGAACATATTCCTGAGACCCTGGGGAAAGGACTTCGTTTTTCCCATGGAAAATGGCCTTCATTTGTGGCCACTTGGCCTGGCAGGCAGGGCAGTGCCAAGCCAGGAATCTACAAACTCTGCTGGATCCTTCCAGAACGAAAGCTGCCAGCAACTAGGACCCTGCAAGTCCTTAGAGCCCCAGATGCCACCTGTCATCTGACACCCAGAGCCTGGGCCAATGACTTCGTTTTCCCCATGGAAAATGGCCTCCATTTCTGGCCACTCGCCCTGACCAAGAGGGTGGTGCCCAGCAAGAAATTTGCAAGCTTTGCTGGATTGCTCCAAATCGAAAGCTGCCACTTGTTGTTCTTCTATTTCTCTAGAGTCCCATCATGCTGTTCTCAGATTGCTAAAGTCCATACCTCCTCGGTGTGTTCTTATGGCTGCAGATCTTCACAGCACAGACGCTTTCTTCTGCATGCTGTTCTTTCCCAGTTCAGGGCTCCTTCAAGGCTCTCCCTGAATGGCTACGCCGCCCCCTTTTATCCCAGTTCTCTTCAATGCTCACAGCTGCAGCCCATCAAGGACAACCAGGACCTGTGGGGCAAAGCCTCTAGACAGATATTCAAATAGAATCCATTTCCTCTACTCTAGCCAGTAAGTACTACCCTACAAGTCCTCAGAACCCCAAAGGCCACCTTTCATCTGACACCCAGACCCTGGGGAAAGGACTTCTTTTTCCCATGGCAAATGGCCTCCCTTGCAGCCACTCACCCTGGCAGAAAGTGGGAGCCTAGCTAGAATGATGCAATCGTTGCTGGATTTTTCCAAAAGAAAAGCTGGCAGCAACTAGGGCCCTGGAAGTACTTAGAGCCTCAAACGCCACCTTGAACATATTACTGAGACCCTGGGGAAAGGACTTCGTTTTTCCCATGGAAAATGGCCTTCATTTGTGGCCACTTGGCCTGGCAGGCAGGGCAGTGCCAAGCCAGGAATCTACAAACTCTGCTGGATCCTTCCAGAACGAAAGCTGCCAGCAACTAGGACCCTGCAAGTCCTTACAGCCCCAGATGCCACCAGTCATCTGACACCCAGAGCCTGGGCCAATGACTTCGTTTTCCCCATGGAAAATGGCCTCCATTTCTGGCCACTCGCCCTGACCAAGAGGGTGGTGCCCAGCAAGAAATTTGCAAGCTTTGCTGGATTGCTCCAAATCTAAAGCTGCCACTTGTTGTTGTTCTATTTCTCTAGAGTCCCATCATGCTGTTCTCAGATTGCTAAAGTCCATACCTCCTCGGTGTGTTCTTATGGCTGCAGATCTTCACAGCACAGACGCTTTCTTCTGCATGCTGTTCTTTCCCAGTTCAGGGCTCCTTCAAGGCTCTCCCTGAATGGCTACGCCGCCCCCTTTTATCCCAGTTCTCTTCAATGCTCACAGCTGCAGCCCATCAAGGACAACCAGGACCTGTGGGACAGATATTCAAATAGAATCCATTTCCTCTACTCTAGCCAGTAAGTACTACCCTACAAGTCCTCAGAACCCCAAAGGCCACCTTTCATCTGACACCCAGACCCTGGGGAAAGGACTTCTTTTTCCCATGGCAAATGGCCTCCCTTGGCAGCCACTCACCCTGGCAGAAAGTGGAGCCTAGCTAGAATGATGCAATCGTTGCTGGATTTTTCCAAAAGAAAAGCTGGCAGCAACTAGGGCCCTGGAAGTACTTAGAGCCTCAAACGCCACCTTGAACATATTACTGAGACCCTGGGGAAAGGACTTCGTTTTTCCCATGGAAAATGGCCTTCATTTGTGGCCACTTGGCCTGGCAGGCAGGGCAGTGCCAAGCCAGGAATCTACAAACTCTGCTGGATCCTTCCAGAACGAAAGCTGCCAGCAACTAGGACCCTGCAAGTCCTTAGAGCCCCAGATGCCACCAGTCATCTGACACCCAGAGCCTGGGCCAATGACTTCGTTTTCCCCATGGAAAATGGCCTCCATTTCTGGCCACTCGCCCTGACCAAGAGGGTGGTGCCCAGCAAGAAATTTGCAAGCTTTGCTGGATTGCTCCAAATCGAAAGCTGCCACTTGTTGTTGTTCTATTTCTCTAGAGTACCATAATGCTGTTCTCAGATTGCTAAAGTCCATACCTCCTCGGTGTGTTCTTATGGCTGCAGATCTTCACAGCACAGACGCTTTCTTCTGCATGCTGTTCTTTCCCAGTTCAGGGCTCCTTCAAGGCTCTCCCTGAATGGCTACGCCGCCCCCCTTTTATCCCAGTTCTCTTCAATGCTCACAGCTGCAGCCCATCAAGGACAACCAGGGCCTGTGGGGCAAAGCCTCTAGACAGATATTCAAATAGAATCCATTTCCTCTACTCTAGCCAGTAAGTACTACCCTACAAGTCCTCAGAACCCAAAGGCCACCTTTCATCTGACACCCAGACCCTGGGGAAAGGACTTCTTTTTCCCATGGCAAATGGCCTCCCTTGGCAGCCACTCACCCTGGCAGAAAGTGGGAGCCTAGCTAGAATGATGCAATCGTTGCTGGATTTTTCCAAAAGAAAAGCTGGCAGCAACTAGGGCCCTGGAAGTACTTAGAGCCTCAAACGCCACCTTGAACATATTCCTGAGACCCTGGGGAAAGGACTTCGTTTTTCCCATGGGAAAATGGCCTTCATTTGTGGCCACTCTTGCCTGGCAGGCAGGGCAGTGCCAAGCCAGGAATCTACAAACTCTGCTGGATCCTTCCAGAACGAAAGCTGCCAGCAACTAGGACCCTGCAAGTCCTTAGAGCCCCAGATGCCACCAGTCATCTGACACCCAGAGCCTGGGCCAATGACTTCGTTTTCCCCCATGGAAAATGGCCTCCATTTCTGGCCACTCGCCCTGACCAAGAGGGTGGTGCCCAGCAAGAAATTGCAAGCTTTGCTGGATTGCTCCAAATCTAAAGCTACCACTTGTTGTTGTTCTATTTCTCTAGAGTCCCATCATGCTGTTCTCAGATTGCTAAAGTCCATACCTCCTCGGTGTGTTCTTATGGCTGCAGATCTTCACAGCACAGACGCTTTCTTCTGCATGCTGTTCTTTCCCAGTTCAGGGCTCCTTCAAGGCTCTCCCTGAATGGCTACGCCGCCCCCTTTTATCCCAGTTCTCTTCAATGCTCACAGCTGCAGCCCATCAAGGACAACCAGGACCTGTGGGACAGATATTCAAATAGAATCCATTTCCTCTACTCTAGCCAGTAAGTACTACCCTACAAGTCCTCAGAACCCCAAAGGCCACCTTTCATCTGACACCCAGACCCTGGGAAAGGACTTCTTTTTCCCATGGCAAATGGCCTCCCTTGGCAGCCACTCACCCTGGCAGAAAGTGGGAGCCTAGCTAGAATGATGCAATCGTTGCTGGATTTTTCCAAAAGAAAAGCTGGCAGCAACTAGGGCCCTGGAAGTACTTAGAGCCTCAAACGCCACCTTGAACATATTACTGAGACCCTGGGGAAAGGACTTCGTTTTTCCCATGGAAAATGGCCTTCATTTGTGGCCACTTGGCCTGGCAGGCAGGGCAGTGCCAAGCCAGGAATCTACAAACTCTGCTGGATCCTTCCAGAACGAAAGCTGCCAGCAACTAGGACCCTGCAAGTCCTTACAGCCCCAGATGCCACCAGTCATCTGACACCCAGAGCCTGGGCCAATGACTTCGTTTTCCCCATGGAAAATGGCCTCCATTTCTGGCCACTCGCCCTGACCAAGAGGGTGGTGCCCAGCAAGAAATTTGCAAGCTTTGCTGGATTGCTCCAAATCTAAAGCTGCCACTTGTTGTTGTTCTATTTCTCTAGAGTCCCATCATGCTGTTCTCAGATTGCTAAAGTCCATACCTCCTCGGTGTGTTCTTATGGCTGCAGATCTTCACAGCACAGACGCTTTCTTCTGCATGCTGTTCTTTCCCAGTTCAGGGCTCCTTCAAGGCTCTCCCTGAATGGCTACGCCGCCCCCTTTTATCCCAGTTCTCTTCAATGCTCACAGCTGCAGCCCATCAAGGACAACCAGGACCTGTGGGGCAGATATTCAAATAGAATCCATTTCCTCTACTCTAGCCAGTAAGTACTACCCTACAAGTCCTCAGAACCCCAAAGGCCACCTTTCATCTGACACCCAGACCCTGGGGAAAGGACTTCTTTTTCCCATGGCAAATGGCCTCCCTTGGCAGCCACTCACCCTGGCAGAAAGTGGGAGCCTAGCTAGAATGATGCAATCGTTGCTGGATTTTTCCAAAAGAAAAGCTGGCAGCAACTAGGGCCCTGGAAGTACTTAGAGCCTCAAACGCCACCTTGAACATATTCCTGAGACCCTGGGGAAAGGACTTCGTTTTTCCCATGGAAAATGGCCTTCATTTGTGGCCACTTGGCCTGGCAGGCAGGGCAGTGCCAAGCCAGGAATCTACAAACTCTGCTGGATCCTTCCAGAACGAAAGCTGCCAGCAACTAGGACCCTGCAAGTCCTTAGAGCCCCAGATGCCACCAGTCATCTGACACCCAGAGCCTGGGCCAATGACTTCGTTTTCCCCATGGAAAATGGCCTCCATTTCTGGCCACTCGCCCTGACCAAGAGGGTGGTGCCCAGCAAGAAATTTGCAAGCTTTGCTGGATTGCTCCAAATCAAAAGCTGCCACTTGTTGTTGTTCTATTTCTCTAGAGTCCCATCATGCTGTTCTCAGATTGCTAAAGTCCATACCTCCTCGGTGTGTTCTTATGGCTGCAGATCTTCACAGCACAGACGCTTTCTTCTGCATGCTGTTCTTTCCCAGTTCAGGGCTCCTTCAAGGCTCTCCCTGAATGGCTACGCCGCCCCCTTTTATCCCAGTTCTCTTCAATGCTCACAGCTGCAGCCCATCAAGGACAACCAGGACCTGTGGGGCAAAGCCTCTAGACAGATATTCAAATAGAATCCATTTCCTCTACTCTAGCCAGTAAGTACTACCCTACAAGTCCTCAGAACCCCAAAGGCCACCTTTCATCTGACACCCAGACCCTGGGGAAAGGACTTCTTTTTCCCATGGCAAATGGCCTCCCTTGGCAGCCACTCACCCTGGCAGAAAGTGGGAGCCTAGCTAGAATGATGCAATCGTTGCTGGATTTTTCCAAAAGAAAAGCTGGCAGCAACTAGGGCCCTGGAAGTACTTAGAGCA